>NC_067400.1:308170731-308471564 GCF_016432865.1 Antechinus flavipes | reverse complement strand
TATTCATTAAAAGAGGACTCCCTTTTCCAACTATATAGCTATGTGAGACAAGATTTTCTTCATATATTTCAAACAAAACAATTTATCACTATAGATTGAATGCAGATGCAGATATGAGAATATAATTGTTTTCTATTATGACATAAAAATTAGAATTTATATAGTGCTTTAAAGTTAACAAAGTAATTCACAGGCTAATTCATTTATTAATGCTACAAATACTTACTAATAATGTTAATCATATATTAAGATTAAAGAGATATACAATGCCATAACATTGCCACATATCTCATATGGGCCATATATAACAATGCCATATTTCTATTTTTTTCTATTTTGTAAAATAGTTATTTTTCATAAAACATGTTAACATTTTCTTATTGTTTACTCATTTCAGTCATGTCCAATTCTTTATGATCCCATTTAGAGTTTTCTTGGCAAAAATACTGGAATGGCTTGTCATTTCCTCCTTCAGTTCATTTTACAGATGAGGAAACTGAGGCAAACAGAGTTAAGAAACTTACCCAAGATCACACAGCTAGGAAGTCTCTGAAGTCAGATTTCAATTTAGAAAGATGAGTCTTCTTGACTCCAGACCTGGCTCTCCATCAACTCTATTGTTATTTTTAATAAATGAATAAATATTTTTAAATATCAGTTTTCATTTTTAACATAGTAATTATCAATAGCTATAAACCACATAAACAAAAGCTCCTTGGAATAGAGATCCTCAATAATTTTGGGTATTGTAAAGGGACTCTAATATCAAAAAAATTGAAAAGTGTTAGAAAGTTTTCTAAGGCATAGCTTGAACTTGAACACAAGTTCACTTTCTGACACCAGCACCATCCTTCTAGCCAGTGAATATGTTGTCTGTTACATATTTATAAATATTAAAATTCGTGCTTTTCAGGTCATTTCCAGATGATGGAAATCATTTGGAACCTTAATTTTGTCTACCATTTTTGTAAGGTATCCCTTTGAGCTTTGTGACATCCACAGATTTGGAAGCCAGCGTTCTGTAGGAGTTCCTTAATGCCTGACTGCCAGAGTTCCACAACCTCCAACACAAGCATGCTGAGAAAATAAGGAAGGTGTTGTCATGGATACAATTTTCTCTGACTTTGTGACAACAAATTCTCACCATTCATCCCTATGGTTCAACAAAAAAAGAGTTTCCCTGAGGACACAGAAACACAAATGCAGACATATGGAAAAAACCAGTCCACTAGCCAGACTCTCTACAGCTGGGATACTGTGCCGTACAGAAGTCTCATGTGGATCTTGTACTCTCCTTCTTTCCATATCACACAGTTCAATTATCAGTGTAATAGGCCAGCCTGCAGGTTTAAATTCTGTTTTCATACATGGCATATGGAGACAAGTTGGAGCTCCCATATGAGCTCTACTGGCAATGAATAATTCTTGCCTTTCTATTCCTACAGATCAATGATTATGATTGTGGCAATACCCCATACATCTCATACTCCCTGTTTCAATATAGGATCATAGATTTGGTTCTGAAAAGACCCCAGAGGTCATCTAAACCCATGAAAATTAGGACATATGCACAAAATCACACAGGTGACAAGCCTTCTGCCTCCCCATGTGCTCTATTATTTGGTGGGTTTGGATACACCTATTGGGTAATAAACTTTCTTCTTTTTTCTCACTTGTCCCATCAGGTTGATGCAGACTTGCTGCCTTCTTTTAAGCCAGAAATTGTGCATATGTGCATATTTTTAATCCTATTTCATTACATTCCTCCCTGTCACCCTCTACTTTTTTTTCCAACTTCTCTTCCTCCTTATAGACAGAATCCTCTATACAAAGCCCTATTTACTTTAAATGATCATTTTATTCCCCTCCCCTCTTTAAACCTTCTTTGTTCTGCTGGGTGGGAATAAACCACCAACACCTGTGACTTTCCTTTTTCTCAAAGCCTTCTACTCTCTAGCAGAGACTTAGATTTTATTTCAGGCAAGGATTAGATCTGGGGCAATGAAGTCCTCGGAACCTAGATGCTTTACCAAGATACAAAGGATATCGTTCTCAAGCAGTTTGTAAGCAGACAATTGTAAAAAGGCATATTTGTGAAGGCTCATCTGGTAGCCCACCTAGAGACACTAACTCGTGTATTCTTCCAGATTCTTTTCCCTATGAGCTATCTCAAAGGCTCATCTTAGACTTAGGTGAATTTATTTGTAGAGGTCTTTATTTGTTCCAGAAGCTCCTTTGCATTTACCTCTCTGCTCAACTCTCAGGCTACCACAATTACTCCACCCAACCATCAACCCACCTTGCATAACTTAGGAAGCCAGGGCCACTAATTGTCATCAATGGCATAAATGGCCCAGCAGTCAGTGCTGTTCATTCATTCAACATCCCATTGCAGGTATCTATCTGATAATGGGTATTGGCCTAAAGCAGAATGTTCCAATGTGTCCACACTAGCAAGCCAGGATCTGCCTGAACAAAGAAGTCAAGACAGAAATAAAATTTCCATAAACACCAGATTTAATGTTATACCAATGAAAGTTCCCAGTGTATATCCACTCATCAGGCAATAAACATTTATTAAGCAACTACTACTTTATAAATTATTATTAGACAAAAATAATAATAAAATTCATGTGGAAGAAAAAAAGGTCTAAAATCTCAAGGGAAATAATAAGAAAGCATATAAATGAAAGAAGCATTAGACACCAAACTATACTATAATACAATAGTCATAGCTGCATAGGATAATACATTTACAACTACAAGGACTTGTAAAGACCAGTGTATCCAACTCATTCATTTGTACAGATAAGAACACTAAAGTTCAGAGAAGTTTCCCAGAGGTCACCCAGCAAGTATTTTTCTGAGGCAGGGCTTGAATTAAAGTTTCCTTGACTTTGAAGCCCAGTATTCTGTTCACTGTGTGATCTAGCTCTGGGCTTCTTAAACTTTTTACATTCATGACCTCTTTTGTCTGAGAAATTTTTACATGATTCCAGATATATAGATATATATAAATCAAACATTTACTGATAATAAATCATAATTTCATGACCCCCAACATGGGGGTTGCCATGCACATTTTAAGAAACTTTGATCTAGCTGGCCATTTATATAGTCTTTAGTATCTTCTCCATCTGGATTTTACAGTTAAGAAAACAATGACAAGGTAGCAGAAATGCCTCCCTAGTAGAAATTTTAGAGGAACTGCCATAGTCACCATCTTCTGTAGAGTAGTTCTGTTATGCTACAAGAAACTATTTCCTATAGATTTTACAGATGCTCACCCAATCTTAAATTCATCATCATCCTCATAAATCAATCAATCAATATTTAAATAATGCTTTTAAGGTTTGCAAGGTCTCTTACAAATATTATCATATTTTATCACTCCCATTACCCTGTGAGATATTATTATTTCCATTTTACAGATGAGAAAACTGAGGCAAACAGAGTTTAAGTAACTTGTCTTGAGTCACACAGTTAATAACTATCTGAGGCCAAATTTGAACTTAAGACTTCCTGACTTCCAGCACTCTTGCCTAATATGCCACCTAGCTACAGAGCTGAATGGCACACAAAGCTTACATAAGCAAAAAATGAGAATAATATTATAGATTGATTTTACTTAATAGAATCCCTGCATATCTGCAGTCACTGATATCTAGGGTCTCATACCCCTTGACATGCCCTAGAAAATAGGAATAGATTCAGAATATGTCAGGGATACAACTCTTCCTGCCTTGTGATGCAGAGTAATTGATGTCATTGCTTAGCCCCTTGTTGTATTCTATATATAAGACCCCAAGCATATTACAACAACTCAAGACTTTCTCCAAGATGACAAAACTAACAAGGGAGAATATACATAGAAAAGTCATTCAGATAATCAGACTTCCCAGAAGTATATTACCTTTACCACTCAGTCATCTAATAGGCTCACCCTCTTTCCAAAACATACTTCTTAATCACCACTAATTAATGAATAGGCCAGCCTTGTACCAGTCCAGGGGTTATGGTTCTTCTTCCTTTTATTTAATTCCCACGGGTAGCCTCAGAGTAAAAGATAGGTTGGAGTACTCATGAAGGTATTAGCTTTGGCTAATGCCCCCACAGACCAATTGTCCCTCCTTTTATTTGTTATTTCTTCAACCAAGATACTAAATAAAAATTATGTTGATTGGAACAAGGCATTGTAACTCACTCTAAAAACCTCCCTCCATATTGACACTGACCTATTAATCAAAACTATTTTGAGTTCAATATTCAACTTTACAAATGTACTTAAATGTAATATTATCGAATACACACTTATTCAATTTGTCCACAAGGATTCATCAAATGCCTCCTGATATCTAAAAACAACATTTTTACTCCATTTCCATCTTCTGACATTGTAGTAACTTTGTCAAAAAAGGAAACAAGGCTAATTAATAACCTTCTCAAAAGCTATCTGATCAATGACAATGTAGCATTTTGCTGAAGATCAATTTCATTGTATACAGTTTCAGAATGTGCATTTTACCCCTTTTGAAAAACTGGAGCAACATTTGCCTTTCTTTAGTCTTCTTTCTAATTCTCCATAATTGCTTACATTCTGAAACTGGCACAACTGCCAGTTCTTTCAGTGTATATGGACAATGAGTTTAAGGGAAATCTATTCTGGTCATAAGTGAAAATGAGAATTCTAGAATTTCAAAATTGGAAGAGACCACAGGGGTCAGATTCTAGACCCATTTTACTTGAATAAGAATGTCCTGTATCACATAGCCAGAAAGTAAGTAGTCACACAATCTTTGTTTGAATATGTCAAGAGAGGGGAACCTCACTTAATCTTGAGGTAACTTCATTCCATTCTTAGACATTCATATTAGGAGGATTTTTTCTTTCCTTCTGTTAAACATAAATCTGTCCTTTTTGCATCTTTTATCCATTGCTCCTAGTTATTATGTTCTCTGGGGCCATGTAAAGGAAATTGAATCCCATGACAGCCCATTAAATACTTAAAGATAACTAACATGTTCACCCTAAATTTTATCTTCTTCAGGCTAAATATCTCTGGTTTTTTAATCTAATCTTATATGACATGATATTGAAACTTTTCACCATCCTGATTGACTTCCCCTAAATTCTCTACTTTCATAATATCTATCATCTTATTTCTATTCATACACACACCACTTTAGTATATCACCTTAGTTCTGAACTATTGAAATAACCTTTCGGTTGACCACCTCAGGTTTCTTCCCACTGATTTTGTCCCAAAAAAAAAAGAAAAGAAAAGAAAAGAAAGAGTGAGTAAAAAGGATGCACTGTGATGAGGAAGAAGGAAAAAGAAGGATGAAAAACAAGGAGACTCAAAAGGAAAAGCTTTTACAGTAGAGAGAGAAATTGAGTGGGCAATGCTCAAATTTCATTCTCATTTAAATTTGTTCAAAGAGCAAGGAATATATAGACACATTCAACTGAGTCAACAGGGGAGTGGGATAAGAAGGGGATAAGAAAAACAAGGATGATAAAATGAAGAAGTGGAGAAATGGAAGCAGTGGATCAGAAGTAAAACAGATTTTGAGAAGGGAGAGAGTAAAAAGAGAAAAAAAAGGATAAACAGAAGAAAATAGGATGAAGAGATATCATAACTGCAAATATGAATGGGATGAACTCACCTATAAAATGAAATCAGGGTGTATTAGAAATCAGAAATCAACAATATGTTGCTTTCAAGAGACATACTTGCAAAAGAAAGACACAGAGAGGATTGAAATGAGTCTTCAGCTAAAAATAAAAATAAAAAAAATAAAAAGACCAGGATAGCAATCATGATTTCAAACATAGTAAAAATAAAAATAGATGTAATTAAAAAGAAATAACCAGGGAAACAATATTTTGCTTAAAAGGTACCATAAACCAGGTTTTTTAAACTTTTTCCACTTATGACCTCTTTTTTGTCTAAGAAACTTTTGCATGACCCCAAGTATATAGGCATATAAAATAAGTATACAAATAAAAATGTACTGATAATAAATGATCATTCCTATGGAATTATGGAATTATCATAACCCCCACATTCAGCTCCATGACCCCATTAGGGGGATCATAATTCCCAGTTTAAGAAGCATTGATATAGACAATGTAGTAATATCAAAAATTTTAAAACAAATTTGTCTGATAAAGGCCTCATTTCTCAATGAGAGAACTGAGCAAAATTTATTGAAATGAGAGCCATTTCCCAACTGAGAAATGGTCAAAAGATATGGACAAGCAGATTTTAAAAGAAGAAATCTAAGTTATATATAATGATACCAAAAAAAAAAAATGCTCTAAATCATTACTGATTAGAGAAAGACAAATTAAAACTACTCTGAAGTACCACCTCATACATATCAGAAATTACAAATGCTAGAAGAGATGTAGAAAAATAAGTACTCAAATGAATTGTTGTAGAGTAATAAGCTGATCCAACTATTCTGGACCAAAGTCTGAAATTATGCCAAAAGGATTACCAAAATGTGCATATCCTTTGACCCAGTAAAATCACTGTTAGGTTTGTATCCCAAAGAGATCAATACATACATATATATATATATATATATATACATATACACATTTATAGCAGCTCTTTCGGTGGTAGCAAAATTGGAAACTAAGGGGATGCCCATCAACAGGCTGAACAAGTTATAGTATACGATTGTGACTATCATGCTATAAGAAATGATAAGCAGAATTGTATCTTCTTTCAGAGACCTATATGAAATTATAAAAAGTGAAGTAGTCAGAACTTAGTGATCATTGTACACAGTAAGAAAAATATTGAAATGAAAATCAATCTTTCTAAACCTGGCATGCTCATCTTTCTAACCTCTGTCTCCTGGCTTTGCTAACTTACTTTAAGAATCAGCTGAAATTTCATATTCTACAATACCTTTTTTTTGATCCCCCTTTGCAAATTCCATCATCCCCTACCTACATCATCTATATATACAAATACAGACATACTATCACTATTGCTAGTAGCAATTCCCTAAGATTACTTTCCGTACACATCATGTATAATTCATTTTTACTTTGTCTCCACCATAAGAATAAAAGCCCTTTCAGGGACTGAAACATATTTTTGTCTTTCTTTGTACACTCAAAGTGCCTGGATATAGTAAGCATTTAATAAATATTTTTCAACTATCTGATTGATTCTCTAATTTACTAATGTCTTTCCTAAAATTGTGGTGCCCATACCTGAACATAATATGTTAATTGTAGTCTGACTTCCATAATCCTGGAAACGCTGCTCATTTAGCCCAATGCTGAATTAGTTTTTTTTTTCATTCTCGCACTATCCTTTTGACTTAAATTGCACTGGGAGTTCAACAAAACTGGGAGATCTTTTTTTTTTTCCCCCAAAGAAATTGAACTAATTAGCAAACTGTTGACAATGTTGAAAAAAGGAATCAAGATGAAGGTGCTTGGTTCTGATTGATTTAGAAAAATAGCTCTTGGTGGAAAATAAAGCTGTTTTCTTGGGTCTTTTGTTCTTGTCCTTTGAAGGAGAAAACATGTTCTAAAATCTCAGCCTTTGACATGACTGGAGAAAACCTAAAATGTAAACAGAAAATATAATCTCACCCCCAAACTCTCAAGAAAAGCCTGGAGAGAAATGAGGAAAACAATAAAGAAAAACAAACATTTATTATTTAATAGAAATCTATCAAACTTAGTGGTGCCATTCCTGGACATCTCTATTTGTTAGACAAATCTGTCTTGAGGCCAGAGAAAGAATGGGAGTTCCCTTCCATTTTTTCGCTGGAGTAACAATAAAAGATGACAGAAAGATTTCTTAACCTCTGAGCAAGAGGCAGAATTTGGGAGGCAGAATGAGATCTTTTAAGTGCCAAAAAAGTGATCTTTACCAAGACAAAAGTTATTAGGAATGAATGAAGAGTGCAGAAAGATATTACTATGACAGCAATCTTTAAATATTTGAAGAATATAGAAGATTAGATCTATCCTACTTGACTTCAGAAAAAGAAAAGTGAAAAAACAATATGTGGAACTTATAAGGATATAGATTTTTTGATGCAACCTAACAACTTCCAAAATATTAGAACTGTCCAAAAATGAAATAAGCTGCTTAAAGTGAAGTGATTTTTTTTTGGGTCAAGGGAAATTTTCAAGCCAAGATTGGATGAGCATTTGCAAGGAATTTTGCATATGGGATTTATGCTTTGAGTAAGGAGTCGATTGGGTGAACTCTAAAGTCACTTCCAAATCAACAAGCTTTTATTAAGTGTCTGCTCCATTCCAGGCACTTTCCTAAGCACTGATGATACAGAGATAAAAATAAAAACAGTTTTCAACTACAAGATACCATAGAAGCACTGTTTCATAGATGTTTGATTATTGCTGATTCTAGTAGGGAAGAAAAATATGTAATGTCCAAAGATCAATAAACAACATTAAAAGCATACAAAATATACAAATGCACAAAAATATACAAAATAAATAATTTGAGGACAGAAGTATTAACAACTGAGAGTATTAGGAAAGGAGTCTTATGGGTGTCATTTAAAATGAGTCTTGACTAGAATTAAGCATTACAAGAGACTTAAGTGAAAAGGAAAAACATTCTTGTATGGAAGATACCAAATCAGTGCAAAGAAACAAAGGGCTGATTGAAAGTCCTGTACCACAAAGAACAAATTAGCTTGATGAGTTGAAATGTAAGAAGCATAAGGAACAGCTAGGTGGAGTGATGGATAAAACTCAAATCCTGGAGTCAAGAAGATTCCTCTTCCTGAATTCAAATCTAGCCTCAGACATTTACTAGCTATGTGACACTGGGCAAGTCACATAATCCTGTCTAGGTTTCTTCACCTGTAAAATGAGCTGCAAAAGACTAAGGAGCAGGGAAACCAATTAGGGAAATATTAATGTAGTCTAGGCAACAGGTGATGAAGGTATGTATGATGATGTATGCATGAATGTATATATGAAAGTATATATTAATGTGTAGATAGAATCAATATTTGGCACTTAGTTATGTCAGAGAGAGAAGATTCAAGAATGACAATGAAATTGAAACTTAGGTGATTGGAAAGATGATGATGCTCTAGACAAAAATAAGGAAGTTAAAAAGAGGAATGTGTTTAAGGAGGAAGATCATTACATTTTGAATATGTTAATTTTGAGATTTATAAGATATTTAAGTGGGGATTCTGCCAGGCATTTGGTAATATGGAGCTCTAAAGTGATGGGGATTAGATTTGATTGCAAATTATCTAAGTAGAGGTGGCAAGTAAAACTAGAACTCCTAATGAAATAACATAAATAGAATACAGAGAGACAAGAGAAGGCCCAGGACAGAGCCCTGAGGTTATACAACCATAGAATCTTAGTCATGAATGGTGATACAGCAAAGGAAATGAAGAAGGAATATTGAGACAAGTAAGAAAATCACAAGAGCAATGTCTTGAAAACTCAGGCAGAAGAGTATGTCCCAGAAGAAGGTATATTCAATAATGCCAAAGCATTAATTAAGAAGTATAAGAATTGAGGGTGAGGAAAAAAAAAACATTGAATTTAGCCAATTTAATTGAATTTTTTAAAAGATCCATGTAATCTTGGAAAGAGCAGTTTCAATTGAATAGTAGGGTTCAAAAACAGATTATAAGAAATTAAAAGATCAATGTGAAATATCAATGAATTAAAGCAATGAGGGCAGACAACCCTTTCTATAACTTTAACTATGAAAAGGAAGATATAGAATGAAGGCTTGAGATGATGGCACATGAAAGGATTTTTAGGAATGAAGATCTGGGTATTTTTACAGGAAGGAGGAAAGGGGCCAATGGGCCATGCTCTCTAATAACAAGTGAAAACAATGAGTGTAGACAACCCTTTAGATTAGAAATTAGAAAGGGAAAAATTATGATAAAAGGGTCAGGTTCATAGAGAAGATAGGAGGGGATGAATTGGGATCAAGAGCAAAAGTAGAATGATTAGCATTGTCAAGGAGAAAAATAATTTCTTCCTCAGAGACTAGAGCAAAGAAGGGGAACATGGTGATGATATTAGGGAATTTAAGCCAAAAAACAAAAACAGAAACAGAAAAAAAGTTTCAAATAAATGAGAAGAGAAGAGATTTGCAACAGATCCTGAAGAGTTTCATCTCCACAAGACAAACAGGAAGAAAATAATAGGATTGTCATGAAAGGATGATGGCTCACTCAAAATTGGATAAGAAATTCATAGTAGGCCTAGGAAATATGGTTGTATAGCTTCCTCCAGCATGATGTTCAGTAATACAAGATTAGAAATAGAGAAGGCAGATTGTGGGAGTAATACAGGATAGGTTTGGAAAGTGATGATAGGACAAAGAATCAAAAAGTTCATGGATAAAAGACTAAAGATAAACTGATTAATTAAAGAATCAAGTTTGTGAATGGAGAAAACTATGATCAGAAGAGCGGTGATGGACTGGAGATGCAGAAACATCAAATGAGTAGGAAATATAGGCTTACAAGAGATGAGGCACAGAAAGAAATGGCAGGATAGAAGATTATGTATGACCAGACAGAAAGATTTCAGACTTCTAGACTGCAGAAGTAGAAAATTTATAATAATGATAAGATTAAATTGTGAACTATCCTTCTGTGTGACTTGGAATGAAGTTATAGGTTATGAGGAGTTTGATAAACTGAGAAGCTAGGATGTTTGAGGGGATATCAACATGAGTATTGAATTATATAAGAAAGCAACTCTGGAATTTTATAATTACATGAAGCACCCTCATCATAGGACTCTGCTCCAGATTTGAATGACTTGGCCATTCAATGTCCCTCCTACAATATCTCACACAAAACTGACCACTCTACTTGAAAGCAGATCCTCATCACACTTTTTAATCATATAGACTTAGAGCTGGAAAGGGTCTTACACGTCATAGAGTCCAATACCATTTTGTAAACAAGAAAATTGACATTCAAAGACATGAAGAGACTTGTCCAAGATCACACAGAGAAGCAGCAAGCCGAGACCTCAAATTCATGCCTTCTCAAATCAAATCAAGAGGCATTTATTAAGCACCTACTATGTGCCAGGAACTGTCCTAAGTATTAGAGAAAGAAAGAAAGAAAGAAAGAAAGAAAGAAAGAAAGAAAGAAAGAAAGAAAGAAAGAAAGAAAGAAAGAAAGAAAAAAAGAAAGAAAGAAAGAAAGAAAAAGAGTCACTGACCTCAAAGAGTTCCAGTCTAATGGAGACAATATACAAGCAACTATATACAAACAAGATACATAAATATAGATAGATGGGGGTGGAGACAGAATGAGACAGAAAGGGATGGAAAGAGAGAGAGAAAGAGAGAGAAAGGGACAGGCAAACAGAGAGAGAGAGGGAGGAGAGAGAGAAAGACAGAGACAGAGAGAGAGACAGACAGAGAAAGACAGAGACAGAGACAGAGACAGAGAGGAAAGAATGAGGGAGGGAGGAAGTGAGGGGGGGAGAGAGAGAGAGAGACAAAGAGAGAAAAAGAGAGAGAGAGAGAGAGAGAGAAACTTGGAAGAAATCTCAGAGGCAAAACATTAAAGAATCAGAAATAGCATTTAGAAGAAAGTGGAATTGTAGATGACTCCATAAAATGCAGACATTGAAGGAAAATATGAAGGGCAGCCAAAGAAAATGCACAGAGATGGGAAATGGAGAATATTGTTGAAGGAACAATAAGGAGGCCAGTGCCAGGGGTGGTAGATTCACTGGCAGATATAGGAATTCTGGAAAAGTAGAAAGAAGTTCTGTCCTCCTTTTCTAGATTCAGTGCTCCCTCTCTCCATATTACCAGGCTATCTTTCATTGATTTCATGTTTTAATTTATTGGCCATACAATAGTCAGCTGAACACTTAATGATCACTCCCATCAATGAAGCTAACAGAGCAATAGATCTGACAATTAATGTCAAGGACTATAAATTTTTGTAAATGTTATAAGAAATTATCAGTGTTACTTGATATTTAAATGCTAATTTTTAACACTAGACTTTCACTGCAGTGTCTTAACTCCTAATTTGAAATTAGTTATACAGTGGCAAATTCCTTAATTTCTTCACAAAAGAAAAGAAATTGGATGGCTCCTGCTCTGACCTTTGCTTTGGCAATAGTTAATTATTGGGTGGGTCAATCATCCTTTATCATCAGGGTAAATTTGCTTACAATCAAATCTTTTGGTCAAGATAATGTAGTTCAGTGACTGCAGTTTGAATTCATGAGATCAGAGTTGGAAGGGATCAGGAAGAACATCTATTTCAAACCTTTCATTTTAAAGACAAGAAAACTAAGGTTCAGGGAATTTAAATGATTTGCTCAAAGTCACATTGTAATGCCTTAAAAACTGAGCAAGATAAGAAATTAGAGAGTATTTAATAATTAATAATTTGTCCTATCATCACTTTCCAATTTAATAATAGAGGATTGAATGAATCCAGCAAACAATGTGAGTTCTCAAAGACATATATACACGTGGCTCAGATGCAAGGGGTAGACTGAGGCAGGGGCGAAGTCAGGGTGCTGAGAGCAGGACTCGGACTGGGTTGGGTGAGCCACCGGAGATAAGATGACTTAATCAGGGGGAGGCACCCCAGACATGGGGAGAGGCATCTTGATAAGATGGTATTTGACATTCCTATAGCTTGGGATGGTGAGAGGCATTCTGATATTCTAAAACATAAGACATAAGTGGCATAACAACATGAATCGTAATAATGAAAGGTGAAATAAAAATCTGGTTTTTGACTCTAAAGCCAGTGTTCTTTCCAAGTTCTATCTACCTAGGCATATGACTAAATCCAGGTTTGGTAAAATCCCATTCTAATCAGTGGCTAGATAGGAAAGAGTCATAGAGATACAGTTTGACAGAGTGGTAAACCTTCCTAACATTCTTATATTCCCTGCCCTGCCACACCAACACCATATTCCCTACTATGAAAACTCAGCAACAAGAGACACACTGATGGAAAGGTACATTCTCAATTTTGAGAGTCACTATGCTAATGAGAATCTATTCCATCTCATAGTGAGCACAACTTGCTCTCCATTCATCTCTGCAATGTAAATAAATCTATAATGTACATTTCTCAATGTAAATGCAATGTGGATAGAATCCTCTCCTATCTCATTTTAAAAAATAATAATAATAAAGATTTATAATCAAAGAAAGAAATAAATATAAAGTAATATAGCCAAAATAGAAAGAGAGAAGGAGGAAGGAAGGAAGGAAGGAAGGAAGGAAGGAAGGAAGGAAGGAAGGAAGGAAGGAAGGAAGGAAGGAAGGAAGGAAGGAAGGAAGGAAGGAAGGAAGAAGAAAGGATGGAAGGAAAGGAGGAAGGGAGGAAGGGAAGGAGGAGGGAAGGAGGGAAGGGAAGAAAGAGGGAAGGGGAGAGGAAGAGGGAGAGAGAAAGAGAGAGAGAGAAAGAGAAAGAGAAAGAGAGAGAGAGAGAGAGAGAGAGAGAGAGAGAGAGAGAGAGAGAGAGAGAGAGAGAGAGAGAGAGAATTCAGGAGTGAAAAGAGTATGGATATGCAATTGCAACAGAAGAAATGGAAAGGTACAATTCCCTTTTCTCCCCAGCCTTCCACCAGTGGTGCTTTTCTCTGTGTGTTAGATTGGTCTGATTCCTATTGTTCAGCCTAGCCACCGCCCTGTAGCAATCCTATTCTGAGAAAAGACTGCCACGCCCAGTCGTAAGGACAAAGGCAAGGGATCAGGGGAAATCGGAGAGTGCAGAGAGACCTGGGCTTTACTTTATTTATAGTTATATGATAAATTGGGCTCCATGACTAGGAAGTGTAAATCAATTGCTATCTCTATAAACAGACACATAAAAAGGGGGCTTAAAATGTATGTCTGTTATAAATACCATCTGATAAAAAAGAATTTTTTTTTCCTAGAAAGAAAGGGTTGTGGCCAAAGGTCTCTCATTTTCAGAAAAGGGAGAATGTCGCCCCCTTTTGTTCAAAAATAAGAGTTGCTTTCAGTGCCCTGAAACTACAATTGCAGTACTGAATTAGGAAAGAAAGAAGGAAGGAAGAAAGGGAGGGAAGGAGGAAGGGAGAGAATATTTATCTCTAATAAGGCCTTGGCTAAGATGATGAAAATGATGGCATCTGAGGATTGGAAGGAACCTAGAAATTATGTAACTCAACCTCCCACTCAATAAAGAAAACCTGATACTGTATTTGAACCTAATCTCTGTTGAACAATTCCTGAAACAGGGATCTCACTGTTTCATAAGGAAATGTTACATTGTTGGACAGATCAAATTGTCTCCTAACTTGCATCTAATGGTATTCATTCTACCTTCTGGTGCTACATAGAATAAACTACTCCCAATTTCACTCTTCACTCTTTGGACTTCAAGTTCTAGCTAAGAGCTTTCTCCTGTTAGTGACATTTTTGCACTCCAGCCCTTTCTGCTCATTGGTGCGTCCTTGGCCCGGACTACTACATCTTGAGTTCAAATCAGATACCTAGAAGCTGTTGGACTCTAAACAAATCATTTCTTTCTGCTTCAGTTTGGCTTCCCCAACTGTAAAATGGGAATAATAATAGCACCTACTCCCCTCAGGGTTGAGAGGATAAAATATGATAATATTTGTTAAATCTGGCACAAAGCAAATACTTGTTATGTAAATACTTGTTTTCTTATACTACTTTGTTATCCTTTCTCCATCAGCCCACAGCTTTCTAGTTCCTATTTATGTGTCATCTTCCCACAGTAGAATGTGAGATGCTTGAGGGTAGGAAATGGTTTGTTCTCAGAGGTTTTTATGGTTTGTTTTTTGCTTGCATTTGTATTCCCAACATTTAGTACATCTTCTGACACATAGTAAATTTAACGAAGATAGTTTCTATCTACTCCATTTTTCACATTCATTCAAAATACAATAAATGTTTGATTGTTTGTTTTTTCAATGTCCAGAGAATGAAAAGCTCTTTACTAGTATTCTATACCTACGTCTAATTATAGAATGGAAGTAACTCTGGAGTCTAATAAGCTTTGCCAATAGACTGCAAGTTCTAAGAGGTCTTATGAAATTTGTAAGTCTTCAAACATGGATGTAGATAAGGGCTATTTGTTATCCACAAAGAAGCCTGGCTAGTCAGAGAAGCTCATGAAAACCATCTACTAATCTATGAAGGAGTTGTGGTCAGCTTTGATGGAAAGAGAAGTCACAGTGATGACATCAGATCTCTTTGGAATCTTTAAAACTTGAGGAATTCAGTCTTCTACAAGCATGGTTTTTAAAAAGAAGATCAATTCTCAGGGTATATTCACTGTTTCTGAAGCATTTATATGACAATCCTTCATATGTTTCTACCCATCCCAAATGCACATGTGTATATATGATTATATATGCATGTATACATGTATACATATACACATACATACATTCATATATACATATCTCTTTTCTAGACTAACTGTTTCTAATTTCTTCAATCATTCTTCAAATGGCAGGATTTTCAGCATTTTCAGAATTTAAGTCAGCTTCCTTTAGACACCTTCCAGCTTGTCAACATCTTTAAAATGTAATGTCGGCATCTCTTCCACTTCTTCACCAAGAATGGGGGACCAAAAGTGTGGAATGCTGAATATAATTATTCAGATTTTCTTGATATAGTTGACTTTTCTGAACTGTTTCTTTTTTCTTTTTTATTCTTTGTTATGATGAGGAGTAAGTTTCTAATGTAGGCTTTCCCTACCATCCATGAACAAAAAATGTTGGTCTTTCAACATTGTACAATTTATATATATTGTCTCTGGAATTCGAAGATTTGGGTTTGAATCCCACTTGTGATGGCTCTTAATTATATTATCTCGAGCAAATCATTTGGCATCCCTGGACTTGTTTTTTTTATCTATGAAATGAGGGTTGTTGGATTCAATAGTATCCATTATAAATTGGACATATGATTTGAATTATTTCAAAGAGTGATATGGGTGGGTCTTAAGCAAAGCACTCTTATTCTCTTACCTATCCTCGGGAGAAGCCCTAAGCAAAGCTATAACTCTGATAGAGTTTGGGTTTTCATATCTTCCCATCTTCCTCTTTGCCACTGATAAAGGACTTACTATCATTTTAGATATTTGGGACTTTAATGATGGCAAATTGCCTATATTTTCAAGGAAAGAAGCAATAATTTAAGCAAGAAGATAGTAAGTGGTTGCCTCATCTGGAATTGTTGGCAGTGAAGTACCAAAGACCAACCAACTAGGTGATATACATTCCCAACTGGTCAAGGATATGGATGCAGTCTTTCAACTGAAAAATGCTACAGCTCGGGAATCTGAAGTTCTGTACAGAAAACCTAGCAGTCTCCTAGAAGATAGTAGAAAGAATTTCTATTTCCTGGAGTAAATCAATAATGATTAAGCTTTCAACTGGCTCTCCAGACTTGGAGATAATTGACAGAAATCATATGGCAAGATCTGGTGAGAGGGTCAAAGAGACTAGTCTAGAATAGGTTTTCTTGTTTGTTTGTCCTTTTACATATATACTTTAGAGTTCTTCAGTCAATCATGCACTGGGGAAAAATTTTTTTTCTTTAGCTCTCTTCTTGTTTTGTACCCTATTGTAATTGGTGAATTCCTTTGTAAATAAGTATCCTTGTAAAATATATTTCACATCTCAAGGTAGGGGAATAAGAGTACAAAAAGCTGAATACTGTCAAATTTGGTGTATTTAATTTTTGCTTAATTGATTTTTTGTAATAAGGAAGGTTCCTCTGGGAGAGGAGATTTTTCAGAAAATAATTGTGTTACAAAAACTAAAAGTATCAATAAAACTTTAAGAAAAAAATTCATAAATACTCTTACCTAAAATTTAAAATAACTTGGATCTATTAAAAGGAAGGAAAAGGTGGATGCTAGATTAAGGCCTGTGGAGGGCGGCAGCAGCAAAGGGAAGGGAGAAAGTCAGGCTGTTAATATCAACATGACAAAGCACGTATCAAAGCAAGATTAAACATATGAGCCATGAGATGGAATACAAGAATAATGATCTAGGAGCCCTTCCCAATTATTGTATAGCAGAAAGAGTACTATTCTAACCAATATTTTTAACACATGACAGAAAGAAATTAAAAGTCACTTTTTAAGGTTTACAACATGCCAGACATTGGGCTAAGAATTAGAGGCACAAAAATTTAAAAAGAAAGAAAATTTACCTTCAAGGAGCTCATATGCTAATAGTGGAAGATAAGACATATGGGAAAAGGAGACAAAGGGAATTTTGCTTTAAGGAATTCTCTCTGACTTGCAACCTAGTAGTCATTCTGGATTCCTCACTATTTCTTATCCCTATATTCAGGTTGTTGCCAAGGCCTGTTGATTTCATCTTTTCAATGACTGCTAGTAGACCTGCCTGCTTCAAGTTTCTCCTCACTTGAATCCATTTTCCAGTCAGCCTCTAAAATGATTTTGGCACAGTGACTAAGTGATTAACACAAGCCTGATCATGTCACCACCCCTACTTAACAAAATCCTGTGGCTTTCTCTTACTTCAAAACTCTTCATAATCTAGTTCCTTATATTTCTGGTTTTCTTAAACTTTACTCCCTCCTATATACTTACTGATTGAGTAACAAGGAAACACAAGACACTATTTGTCACTGGGCCTTTCTTCTGGCTGTCCATTACACCTGGAATGCTCTCCCTTCTCCACTCCAATTATTAATCTTCCTAGCTGTCTCTAAGTCCCAACTAAAACCCCATCTCCTTCCCTAATCCTTAATTGCAATACCTTCCCTCTATTAATTATTTTCTATTTTTCTTGTCCATAGTCACACATTGAGTTAACAGAAGAATCTTGATTAGAAGTCAGGCCTTCTGACTCTCAGTCTTCTCTTCTTTTTATTATACCCTGTTTCCTTCATAAGGATAGTAGGTACTATCATGGTTTCCTCCGTAGGGCATTTCTTCCTACCCAGGAATACCATCACTATGCTACCTTTCCTGACTTCTGATCATGCAACTCAATGGAAATCATAGTGGCCTTAGAATCAGAGGACCTGAATTTGAATCCTGTCTCTGCTGTTTGCTATATGACATGCGACACTTAAGGTCTCTGGGCCTCAATTTTCTTATCTACAAAATGAAAGGCCTGGACTAGAGGCTTTTTAAATTGCTTTCCAGCTTTAAATCCATATTCCTCAACAGTGATAATTTGACAAAAAAATTTAATTTGTCTCAGAAAAGTCTAAAATCCCCAATTCAAGAAATTTATGACTAGTACTATAATTTCAGTTACCATAATGAGATTGGAGAGATATACTTTAGGGATGGGAACAGCATCCTTTTATTTATCAGATAGCACTACAGAGCCAAAAAAAATTTTAGGTATAATACTCCCCTCCAAAAAAACCACTTCCAATTGGCAATTGACATTATGTTACATTACTGTTAACCAGATAGCCTTATAAATCTCTAATTCTTTTGGTTTTTGCTTAAAACTTTAGCAATGTAGTTTCCTATTTGTTCTCTCTCCCCTTTAATTTGTTGGTCTGTGTTCATGAAATCATGGCACATAGATTTAAGGCAGCAGAATGGATAGGATGCTGGACTTGAAGGAGGAATTCTGTCTCAGGAATTTATTAACATATGTGATAGTAGTCTAGTCTCTTAACCTCTCCCAATCTCACTGTTCTTAGCTGTAAAATGAGGATGATAACAGTCCAAATAATTTAACACATTCAAAAGCCAAGTGTTACATACCAAATTTTGAAGAATTATATTCATACTAGCTATTATTTTTTCATCATTTTTTTCAATAGTATACAATTCCTGGTGACTACATTTGGGGGTTTCTTGGCAGAGATACTGAAGTAGTTGTCATTTCCTTTTCCAATTCATTTTACAGCCAAGAAAACTGAGGCAGACAGAATTGAATGATTTCCCTACGGTCACATAGCTAGTAAATGTCTAAGACCAGATTTAAACTCAGGAAGATGAGTTTTTCTGATTCTAAGACCAGCACTCTATCCACTGCATCACTCAGCTGCTCATAGTTATTATTTTTATAATCCATTTCAATCTCATTTTACAGATTAAAAAAAAATTGAAACCCTAAAAGGTTGAAAAAAAAGTTAAGTAATAAAATACCTATTAATATAGATAATAAGAATCAAACTCTGCTTTGCTCTTATGTTTTGTATGCTGGAGTCTAAGACCCCAAGAAACTTTGAGCCCCTATGAACTGATCGATTAATTAACCCTGCTGGTTGGTCTTGTGTCCATCAAGACAAGAGAATACTGTGTGGTATATATATATAAAAACATCCAGGCAAAAGGGACACATTAGAAAGGAATAATGGCAAAGTTATTTAAGTGGGAAATGTTGTCGTACAGAGATGATCTATGAGACATTTTATGCAGAGAAAGGTCAGCTGACAACCCAGCAGGCTGGGATCATAAGAATAAACAAGAAAAGACGATTATGAGCTGGCTTTTGGGAAACAATCAATTCATCCAGACAGAAAAAGCTAGACACAGTCAGAATTATGTGGACTCTTCTCTCCACAAATTACATAAATGCACAAATCTAAATAGAAAATCATATTTGTTGTGTAAACTGTACAACAGGAGACTGGAAAGGGCAAGAAAGACCCATAAGCCAGTGGCCTCTGTATTCTATGCTACAGATTGATATCAAGGAAGAAGTTGAGGACAAACCTATTATTATACTACTGATATGTGGTTTTCAGTCATATAGCATTCTCATTAATGTCTAGACAAGACTAGCTTTAGAGATAACATGGGAAGGTATACTGCAGACTGGTGGGTGGTAATAATTGCACAAAATAAGCTTGAGGAGTAGAAAGCTGCCCTTAAATCCAACAAGGACAGTAAAACCAGGATCTTAAGCAACAGTGAAAAGCAAAACATCTACAAAGGGCTAAAGTTATTTTATGAATTGTTAAGGAGTGGAGGCAAATGTCAGGAATGTAGAAAGAAAAGGCAAAATTTTTGATAACTAATATAGTAGCAAAATGTTGGGATAGTTAGTCCAGGGAGACAGTAAGCCCTGGATTGAAAGTGAGCACAGTGTTACATAATAAATACTTTTTTAAATTTATTGATTGAGAAGAAGTGAGTTCAAATTTAAAATACACCACTTAATAGTTAGGTGACACTAAACAAGTCCTTTCATCTCAAGAGCCTCTTGCAAGAGGCTGGACTAAATCCTAAGTTTTTCTGGGGGTCTTTACTATTTTTATCACTTCATATGAGGAATCATTGAAAGAACTTCTATTGCTAAATTCCTAAACCACATGGATTATAGGATATGATTACAATAACAATAACTAGCCCTTTATATTTTACAAAGCATATATACGAAAATCATACCTTTTTATATATACATTTTCTCATTTATTCATCACAACTACCCTATGAATTAGATGCTATTATCATCCTCATTTTATACTTGAGAAAACTGAGATTGAGAAAGATTAAAGTTATTTGCCTAGGGTCACATACCACTGAGGATCTAAGGCAAGATTCAAAGTCAGTTTTTCCTTACCCTTAAGTCCATCTCTCTAGCCATTATGCTACCTATTGGCCTAAATCTAGCAAGAGGTGGAAGACCATCTGGAAAAATCATATTTTAGATTCACTAGAGGCAGTGTAAATATCCTGCAATGCCATTCAGATAATGCAATATATCCAAAGTATTTTAGATATTCCTGATTAAATGTGAAGTTTTCTGAGTGTTCATCTGTCTCCATGACAATTTTCTGTATTCTCAAGATTCATGCTACACATATCTGACTAGGATTGGCCTGTCTCCAGCAGTACAAGTTATGTATCTACCTAGGGACTTTTGAAGTCCCTAAAGACAAATTCCTTCAATTTTATTTTCTCTATAAAATATCTAACTTGATCTCCAAAAAGATGGAATGCACTAGTTGACAAGTGGTAGATCTCAGCACTTCCAATGGAGCTGCTACTTCTAAGTTTGTGAACTATTACCAGCAATTCATGTCCATCTCTTCACCATAACCATACACTCACCATTCACTCACTATTATGAAAAAAAGTTTGTTGCTGTTGGTTGTTGAATCTTTTCAGTCATGTACAATTCTCCACAACCCCATTTGGGATTTTCTTGGCAAAGATACTAGAATGATTTGCCCTTTCTTTTTTCCAGCTCATTTTGCAGATGAGAAACTGAGACAAACAGGGTTAAGTGACTTACCCAGGATCATACATCTAGTAAGTGTCAAAGGCTAAATTTGAACTCAGGAAAATGAGCCTTTCCTACTCCAGACCCAGTGTTCTATCCACTGATCTACCTAGCTTAAAGACAATGCCTTCCACTGATTGCCCAGTTTCACTGATTTCAAAGTGTTTATGATAATATGATATTTATATAGTATTTTGAAGTTTGCGAAGCACTTTATATGTTATTATGTAATTATTAGAATTATGTAATCATTAGAAAATCACAATAGTACTGGGAAATAAGTGTTATTATTATCCCCACTTACAGATGAGGAAACTGAAGGAGATGGGTTAAGTAACTTACCAAGATTCATATAGATAGGGTTTGAGGCAATAATCAAACTCAGTTCTTTCTGACTCTTCAATCCAGCTTTCTAGTCATTCTGCTACCTATTTTTCTAAATCTGGCAAAGGGTAGAAGAACTTGTGAAATGTGTAGAAAACCAAATTCTAAAACATAATTTGATTCTTTAATTTTAAGTCTAGTAATTAATTGCCTATGTCACCTTTTGTCCCCTAATATGGAAAATAAGGTATGTATAAAAATCAGTATGATACAAGGTAGAGTATAAGAAGGGCAAAGAAAAGATCATGAAAATGCTATAAGAAATAATAAATATGAATAAGAAGAAAGATTGCTTATTGTAGTTGTTGAGCTAAAATCTGCTTCTTTCAAAACTCAACAGACAAAGATGTGGAGACAGTAAACTTGAGGCATATGAAATATTTTTTGTAAATATACAAGAGAGAGAGAAATACAACTTCTAAAATGAAGTTTGGCTGAAATATAGAATGCATAAAAGGAAGAAAAATAAATTAAAGCCAGAAATGTAGGTTAAAGCCAAATCAATGACAGCTTTAAATGGCAGGCTGAAGAGTTTGAACTTTATCCTAACAGCTAGGAAAAGTTAAGGCTGTTGAACCTCTGAGGAGCCTTAGTCTGCACCAAAAACAATTATATAATATATATAGAAGAATTATATAATATGAAGAAAGGAACTTTGGTCACATGACCCTAAGCCTTTGATTTCTCACTGACAGAGGCAAATACATAGCATAAATGTCCTTCCTTTTACTTGAAATTATCAGGTACTTATTGATAGATGCCAACCTTCTCCATAAATGCAGGGGATAAATAATAATTATAACTTAACCAAAGAATAATTTACTGTTAAACATATATGAATTATGAAAAAAAAAATAAAAGCCCAAGCCAAACATCCAGGAAGAGTGGTCCAACAGTTAATTGATGATGTGTGACTAGAATCCAGGAGAGAGATTAGAACTACATCTATAGATTTGGGAATTATCTACATAGTGATGATCATTGAATCCTTGAGAACAAAATATATTACCAAAGGGAGAAATCACAATGGAAAAAAAAAAAGAAAGAAAGAAAATCACACTGTGGGATGCTGAGGATAGGGTCAGGCCAAGAACATGCTAGGTCTGGAGCATTCCAAAGTCCAGGGATTCTCTATGCACAAGAATAGGGGAAATACTGTGATAGGGACAGCTACTAAGTGGCAACTTTCTCATTCACTATTCAATTCTGGAAAACAGATCCAGGGCAGATTAAGGGAATATTCTTTTGACAGCAGTATTCCTGGGGCAATTAGATATTGTTGTGAATATATAGCATCAGCCTTAGAATCAGGAAGATCTGAGTTCAAATTTGTCCTCAGACACAGCATTTACTAGCTGTATGACCCTGGGCAAGTCACTTAACCCCAACTGCTTCACAAAAAAAAAAAAAAAAAAAACAGAAACAAAAAATAGACAGAATATTCCTTTGGCTCAGGGCTAAAAAAGGAAGAAGTTCAGAAGCAAAAAGCAATGATTTAACTCAATCCCCAGTAGCAGAATGTCATTAACCAGCATCTAGTTCAGCCTAGTTCAGCAAGGTAGGAATACCAGACTAAAGAGCAGCCTACAATAATCATGATTTCCACTTGGCTAGGAGGGGTTGGAATCTAGCTTCAGTTTACAACTGCACAGACCCAAACTCAGATTAGGAATTTGTAGAGCTCAGATTTAGGAAAGAGGTGGAGAATGATGAGAGTGTATATAACAATCAGACTTTACCTTGGATCAGACATCTTAGGGAACTCTAAAAGATTTCATATTCCCAGCATATTCCCTCCCAAAAGCAACAACAATACCAATCCACACCTTCTGTCCAAAAGTACCCCTAACATCAAGTGTGAAATCAGGAGGTAGGTTGAAAGAATGAGAAAATGAAATATATATATGTATACCAAAAAGAGTTATTATGATGGAAAAGAAGCTCAAGATGCAAATTAGTCCCAAAGATCTACAAGCAATGCCTCAGAGAAAACTACTTCCTGGGCACAAAAACTATTCCTTGGGCAAAAATTAAACTAGAATTCTTCCTGGAAGATATGAAGAAGCAAGAGAATTTTTAAATTTTTTAAGACTTACAGATTTTTTTTTATCATTTAACTGAAAATACTTAACTAATTTTTTTAAAAGAAATGAGAGTTCTGGAAGAAAGAATTATTTAGAATTATTTAAGGAATTAACAATTTGACACAGAAAAGAAAAAGCCTTTATCAAGCAACATATTCCCTGAAAATTTGAATGACCAAATAGAAGTCAATAACTCCATGAGACAACAAGAAATAATAGAAACATAGTCAAAGACTGAAAAAAAAAAATAGAAGAGAATGTTGTTTTATAGCAAAATTAACTGCCTTGGAAAACAAAATGAAAAAGAAAAATTTGAGATCCATTTTACTATCTGAATATCATAACCAAAAAAAAAAAAAAAAAAAAGAGCTTAGATAGTATATTTCAAGAAGCTTTAAGATAAAACTCAGATCTCTTTGGACCAAAGGGCAAAATGGAAATAGAAAGAATCCATTGGTCACCTCTTTTAAAAATAAAACAACAAAACCAGCATATCCAAGATTTCCAGGTCAAAGAAAAAATATTGCAAGTGTCTCTAAATAAAGAATTCAAGTACCAAGGAGCAACTGTCAAGATCACACAATTTTGCAGCTCCCACTAAAAATAAGCAAAAACCTTGGAATACAGTATTCCAAAAAACAAGATAAATGAACTTTTAATTGGCTTACTCAAAAAAACTGAGTTTAACACTACTGGGGCAGGAAGGGGAAATGGATCTTTAATGAAATAGAAGACTTTCATACATTCCTGATTAAAAGATAATAGTTGTAGACAAAGTCTGAAGATCAAATAGAGGAGAGAAACATGAAATAGCAAATATGAATAAGGAACTAAACAAAGATAAACTGCTTATATTCAAATATGGGGTAATTATACATATGTCCCCCTGAATTGTTTCATCATTAAAGATCAAAGAGGAATCTAATGCTGCAAGGCTTGGGAATGTCTTATGTCTTGATGACCTTAAGGGAAGAATAGAAAGAGAGAAGAAGAGCAATGCCATGGGGGTGGGGAGGGAGGGTGCCATTATCTCACTTAATCAGGATCTTTAAATAATATAAACAAAGAGGAGAGGTTTGGGTGTGGCTGACACTTTAACTTCACTCTCATCTAAATTAATTTTAAAGGAATGAAGAATATACACATACATAGGGAGTTGGATACAGAAATATATTTCACTCTGCAGAGAAACAGAAAGGAAAGAGAGGAGGGAGGAAAAATTAGAAGAAAAGCAGATAGGGAAGGGATTAAATCTAAGCAAAATAAACTCTAAGTATGTACAAAAATATTTTCATTTCTTTTTGATATGGCAAATTATGGGAAACTGAAAGGGGGGCCATAAATTGAAGAATACATGAACAAGCTGTTCCATATATATATATATATATATATATATATACATACATATGCATCTATATACACATTGTGCATTTATTTGCATGGTGAGTACATGATGGAACACTATTGTATTATAGGAAATCATGAAGATGTTTTAGAGAAACAATAGGGAGACATTTGTGAACTGACACAGAGTGATGTGAACAGAACCAAAAGAATAATTTATGCCACAACAACAATACTATAAAGACAAACAACTTGGAAAGAATTAGAAACCCTCATCAGCATAATGTCCAACTGTGATTCCAGAGAACTAATGATAACACAAGCTACCCATTTCCTGACGGTGAAGGACTCAGAATGCAGAATGAGACAATATGGAAATTTATTTCCCTGGGCTATACATATTTGATTGGTTTCACTTATTTATTTATTTTTACTTTTTTTTTTTTAATTTTGAGTTCCAAATTCTTTCCCCTCTTTCCACCCTTTCCCACCTATTGTGAAGGCAAGCAATATGATGCCAATTATACATGAGGAATCATGTAAAACATATTCCATATCAACCATGTTGAAGGGGGAAAAAAGCAAGAAAAATAAAGAAAATGAGAAAATTATATTTCAATTTCCCCCAGAGTCCAAGAGTCCTCTTCCTGGAGGTGAATAGTGTTTTTCTTCATGAGTTCTTTGAAATTGTCTTGGATCATCATATTTATCAGAGTAGCTAAGTCTGTCACAGTTTGATTATCATTGTAATATTGCTATTACTGTATATAATGATCTCCTCATTCTGTTTACTTAACTTTGCCTCATTTCATATAGGTTTTCCCAGATTTTTTGAAACTACCCTATTCATCATTTCTTATAGCATGATAATAATCTATCGCAATCATATATCACAAATCTGCCTTTCCCCAACTGGTGGACATCCTTTCAATTTTCAATTTTTTGCAACTCCAAAAAGAACAGCTTATAAACTATTTTATCCAGTAGGTGCTTTTTCTTTTCCTTTGATCTCTTAGTTATTTAATGGTATTGATAAGTCAAAGGGTATACACAGTTTTCTAGTACTGTTGGAATAGTTCCAAATTATTCTCCAAAATAGTTAGAATAGTTCACAATCCCACCAACCACGTATTTGTGTTCCAATTTTTCCACATCCTCTCCAAAATATATCTTTTTCCTTTTTTGTCATGACTATACATATTTGTAAAGGGTAGTTTTTTTTTTTCCTTTGGTCCTCAATTACTTGTGGAGTTGCTCTGGGAGAGTGAAAATGCAGTTCTTTGCTGATTAAAAATATTTTTTTTTCAAAATTCCAATTGCATAGAAAATTTAATAATTTTGGTCACATTTACAAAATCACAGACTTAGAATTTGTAGATTGGAAAAGCATGCAAATGTCATCTTGTCCAACCTCTTCACAAAAGAATTCTTCATTATAACTTACCCAACAAGTGATCAAGAACTCTCTAGTTTAAGATCTTTAGTAAAGAGAAATATAACACCTTGCAGAAATTATTCTACTTTTGAATAGTTCTAAGTCTCAGGAAGCTTTTTATGAGTCTAAATCTGCCTCTTTTCTTCTTCCACCATTTTTTCCCTGTTCTTCTCTCAGGAATATATTTTGGATACATGTTCTAGAAAGATCATAAGGATATTTTTACCAGAGATGAAACAAAACAAGTCAAATCTCTTCTCTGCATGCAATCCTTCACATTATTGAAGATAACTATCATGTCTCCACCAGTTCTTCTTTTTCCCATTTCCTCTGTAACCAAAAGGCTTCCCCTCTTAAACACTGTAAAACTGATGGTAATATACTTGCTTCAGCCATAGAGCTCAGTGTAATAGCTAGAGAAAGAATGGAAATACTAGGCAAGGCCATCTTCCTTCATGGCAACATTTGGTGGATACTTTACTTGGCCTTAACAAAAATCAAAAATCTTATGTGCAAATGAAACAAAGGCAACGATGCCTTTAAATGAGCTGCCACAGCATGGCACAGAAAGATAAATGAAGTGATCCCCAAAGAAGCATTCATATTAAGCAGACCTATCCATGCTTGTATTCCAGAAACCAAGGCAACAGATGGATATACATTCTAATTTATGTCAATGACATAATTATCATCTTTGAGCAAGAAGATAGCAATAGAATAATATATAAACTGAACTCAAATTTTAAGATGAAAGAACTAGGAATCATTACATATTTTCCTGTTATTCAA
This sequence comes from Antechinus flavipes, assembly GCF_016432865.1. NCBI lineage: Eukaryota > Metazoa > Chordata > Mammalia > Dasyuromorphia > Dasyuridae > Antechinus > Antechinus flavipes. The sequence goes on along the minus strand of NC_067400.1, from coordinate 308,444,303 downwards.
ATAAGAATGAAGATAGGGGCTATATCTTAGAATAAATAAATAAATAAATAACTGATTTACAGGTTGAACATGTTTGGTCTAAAAGATGCAAAAACAGGCTGTTCAAAAGTAATACAAGTCTAAATTTAATATTATATTATTACAGTATATGGGCTATAGAAACATCATTCTAATTGGTTTCCCTGCTTCCAGTCTTTCCCCTCTCTAGCTGCCTAAATAACTTTCCTAAACAATAAGCAGCATCAAGAAGACAATGGAAAATTATTATATATCATAAGAAAAATAGATATTTCTGCTGTTGTGGGAACTTTGTGTAGAAAAGTCTTGGCACTAAACCAAAGCAATTAGAATGCAATGGAAAAGAGCATATAAACATGAAAGAGTCACAGATTTAGAGCTGGAAAAAACCATAGGGACCCTCAAATCCAATCTTTCTTTTTTTAGCTGAGGAAACTGATGCCCAGATAAATTGAATAACTTGCCATATCACATTTAACTAGTAAATGTATGGACCAGAATTCGAACCCAAAATATTATCCCAATTCTAAGACCAAGGCCAATCTGCAATATATTACATCTCCTTGCATCAATTTGCAAAAGAGGGACCAAAACTTAAAATGATTAAATATAACATGCCCCTTCACCTAGTTACAAAGTCACTGTATCAAAACTTCCAACCAAGCATGGGGCATTTTACATGCATTTTGCAGGTGATTTCACATTGATGGCAAGAATGCTAATACAGGAATAATTCTGTTAGGGACAGAACTGGTGCCAGAGGTTCTTGGGAGAGAAGCATACAAGATTCCAAAGACTAATTAGGAGAGACACACTTGAATGAAGACTTCCAGGAGTGAAAAGGAAAAGATTTTGGTAGCTAAAGATGTATAGTGGAAGCTGGTTCCTCAATATGTCTCTGATTTCCAGTTTATCTCCCTAGGGACTTTAAAGAGAGAACTTCTCCTTGGATGAAATGAGATCTTCTCTTACCGTGTTGGTTTGTGTTCCCTCCCATCTAAAGAACTCATTTGCTTTTACTTTAGTTACTGATACCTTCTAATCTATATAACTTCTCCAATTACTGTTTGTTGTTTGAAATCCACCTGTGTCCCTCAGGGACTTCCCAGGGAGTACTGTTTTACCACAATCCAACCTGCCCACCTTTGATTTCCCAATCCCTGGGATTTTCCTGCATGAATTCATGATTCAGGCCTCAGGTTTTTGATCACCATGTTAATCCCAGAGCCTTCTAGTACTCTAGAATAGGGCTGTGAAACTGAAATAGCAATGGGGACCACCAGTGTATGCATACAAGAAGTGTAACTACATAGCACAATGGATAAAGTGCCAGGCCTGGAGTCAGGAAGAGTTGAGTTCATATCCAGTCTGAGACACTAACTAGCTGTTTGCCCTGGACAAGTCACTTAGGCCTAATTGCCTCAGTTTCCTCATCTGTAAAATGAGCTAGAGAAGAAATTGAGAAATGACTCCAATACCTTTGTCAATAAGACCCCCAAAAGGATCAAAAAGAGTTGAGTATGATTGAAAAACAACTAAACAACAACAACCTATATATAAGGATCCTTGAGGGCAGTAAATTGATTTAATTTTAAAGTATAATGTTATCTATGTGTAATTGTTTATATTTTGTTAAATATCTCCCAATTACACTTTAATATGGTCCTCCAGCTCTTGGGACTTTTGTGGACTTCTTTCAAGACCCAATTAAAACCCCATCTCTTACAAGGAGCCTGTCCCAATCCTTCTTAATTCTAGTACCTTCTCTCTATTTTTAATTTATCTTATATATAGTTTACTTTGTATATATTTGTTTCCATGTTGCCTCCCCCAATGGATGGTAGGCTCCTGGAGGACAAGGACTATCTTTTGCTTCTTTTTGTATCCACAGAACTTAGTATAGTGTCTAGCACACAGTAAATGTTTATTGATTAACTGATTTATTGGGAGTTTGCTGGCCTCATGTTTGATAATTCTATTATAGATCATTACCTCTCCATATCTAATTTTTAGCCTCTTCTTATCAGGTGGTACCTTCCCTAATGAGTAAAAATATAGGGGGCAAAGCATTCAGCAGATATTATTGTACTTGACGAGAACAATCCCAGCATAACAGTCAAATGTACCCTATATTGAAAGCATGGGATCCAGTGAAAGCAACATAATATCACCAGGAAAATATTAGCAATTTATCAAAAAGCATCTCGCCAGAAGGTTCCCTAAAGAATTGAAAGTATGAGTTACGCTTCCATATGCAGAGATTCCTAATCCATGATCCCTATGTATTCTCCCTCTCCCAGCTAATAGTGTTCATATTTGTGAGAGAGTGTGCCCTCGATTTATGGTAGGAATGTTCTAATAGGAATGTTTTTATTGTATCATTTCATTAAGTGTCTTTGCTTTGAATTAACTAGCTTATGAATGACTAAAGAAAAGAAAAAAAAAGAAAAAAAAAAAAACACAACCTTAAGCTATCATTTTTAGTTGAGATTGTACTAAAAAGTAACCTGAACCTGAGAGATAAGGGAAAGGTATTCTACTTACTCCACAAACATACCCAGACCTCCTTAAGTCTTAAAAAAAAAAAAATGCACTTGATCTTACCACCCCTTAAGCTATGATGGATAAATAATCCTTATAATACAAATTTTCTGTGAAATTCATGAACTACAGAAAATTTGTAAAATCTATATTAACATGACCTCAACAACTCTTAGACACTACAAACTTAAAGTACCAACCCACATACCATGCATATTTATGTTAAATATTATCTTTCAAGAAACATGCAATACACTAATATCTGAAGAAGCTATCAGCTATGACTCTTGGCTGCCATCAATAATTCAGTTTTTTTAAAAAGCACTTATTAAATGTCTAATGCATATACTATGCTAAGTACTAAGGATGAAATGACAAAAATGAAGTGTACACATTCCCTCAGGACAACTAGGTAGTACAGTAGATAGAGCTTCCAATCTGGAATCAGGAAGTTTTGAATTCAAATTCAGACTCCGACACATGCTAGCTATGTGGCCTTGCACAAGTCACTTAACTCTATTTGCCTTAATTTCCTCATTTGTTAAAAGAGCTAGAAAAAGAAATAGCTAATTATTCCAGTATCTCTGCCAAGAAAATCCCAAGTGGGGTCACAAAGAGCAGGAAATGACTGAAAATGATTGAGCAATACCACATTCTCTCAAGTAGCTTACATTCTAATGAATACAATATGGGTATATACAAATAAAATTTATAAAGATTGTACCCAAGATAGTTCTAGAACAGGACATACTAGTAACTGGGAAGAATTATGAAAGACTTCCTGAAAAGGTTAGCTTTTAAACTGAATCTTGAAGGAAACTAGAAATTACAAAAATTATATGAATTTTTGAAATGAAGAAAGAGTTCATTCCAAAAATGGGAAACCATTAATATAAAGGCATAGAAACAGAAGTCAGTGAGGAGAAGAGCATACCATGCTTTTATACTTATGCTTATACAGGCACTGTACTACTGGGGATACAAAGAAAGGTGAAAGACATTCTCTTCTATCAAGAAACTCACAGTCTTAAAAAAAAGGACAACAAATTGGATCAACTATGTACAAACATGCAGGATGAATTGGAGACAACCAAGAGAGGCAAGGTACGATTTTATCTGGAACAGACAATGGAAGTTCTATGTGTGTAACAATAATAAAGAAGCCAATATGGCTGAATCATAGAATACAAGAAAAAGAATAAAAAATATAAAAACTCTGAAAAGGTAGGGAGATTCCAGCTTCAGAAGGCTTTCATAGGTCAAAGGAGTTTATATTTGATCCTCAAGGCAACAGACACTAGTGTTTGTTGAATAGTGGGAGTGACATAAACAAATTTGCACTTTAGAAAAATCACTTTGAAAGCTATTCAGAATATGGATTAAAGTGGGAAGAAGCATAAGTAATTTAGCCAGTTACTTCCGCATTAACAAAAAAGTAGCCTATTACCTCTATAGTGTGACCTAAGCTTTTATGCTTTTAAAATATCTCTTCCCCCACTTCCAGTTTGTCAATAGATACATAAAATCCATCATTAGAAATTTTTAATAATAGAAGTTCTATAATGTATATAAAGTACTCTATATCCATTATCTCATTTGATTCTTATATGTGAGGTAGATACTATAGGTGTTATCAATTTTTTACAGATAAAAGTAAGAGAGATTAAGTGATAGACAAGCAGTAAGTCCCTCAGTAACTCTAATATCAGATCCAGAAATTTTCCACTAGATCATCCTCTTTTTAAGGAGTCATTTCTTTTTTTGACTTTTATACAAGTGTATATAGGTAGGGAAAGATATTAAGATATAAGTGTGTGTGTGTGTGTGTGTGTGTGTGTGTGTGTGTGTGTGTGTATGTGTGTGTGTGTATGTTTGTGTGTGTGTGTTGTGTATTCTGGGAAAGATTAAACATTAAGGTATTGTCTCTAACACCAAAAAATGAGTTAATGTATCTTTATCATCCCTTCCCAATAGCTAAAATCTGGAGCCTGAGTAATAGAGATTTTAAGGAAAGGAAGAAGAGATAGAAAGCAACTGCTGCTCCTGAAGAATGGTTGGCTGGGGTTTGCATTGTTCTGGGGAAAGACAATGAAGAAACATTTCCCTATTTGAAAGTTTTGCTTAGAGAGGGTTAAAGCTTCCCCCAGTGACTTTTCCTCCAGCATCTATTACCAATGCTGAGATTAGCTTTTTTAGTTTTCTAGTAATGCTTGTGCTTGAAAGGAATAGAAAACTCCCACAAGGGTAGCAGTATACTACATGACAAATAGTTCGAGTAGCCTGAAACTCCATAGGGAAAATTGAGTGACCTGGCTCTGGGAGAATAAGCTAGAGCATCCATGATAGGCCTTGTAAATTTCTGGCCATTGTTCCTTGTTTCATCTTCTAAGATCCAACAAATCATGACTATTCTCTCTATCACAAGACAACCTTGTACATGAGGACAGATATCACCATATCTCCTGAGCTTTTTCTTCTCCTGGTTAAGCAACATCTCTGAAATAAATGAATGAATGAATGAAGTTTTCTAGTTCCTCTCTATGCAGGTGGCTAATGAATAAAGTGTCATCTTCTTTCTTCAGTAGCTATCATGAAGATTTTATATTCAGTAAAATGTTTACAAAAAACAATCTACCCAGTCTCTAGGTACATAAGTAAGGAGACTGACATTTCCTTTACTCTTCTTAAGTAATCCATGCTGTGATAGAACTGGGATAATTCCCTATCTGATACTTCTGAATTTTGAATATCACTGTCTCCAGGAGACCATGCTGTGTGGAACACAATCATTATAATTAAAATTTTAAAAATGTAAAAAGCATTGGTCTGGAAATCAGAAAATATAGTTTTTTAATCCTAGACAAGCCATTTCATCTTTTTAGATCTGGTTTTCCTCATCTATAATTGGAGTAGATTATCTCGACTGTCCTTTCCAGCTACAAGTTTTATGACAATGCAGATACCTATGAGCATCCTACATCTAGAGATCCTACCTGCTGCTCTTACAGGGTACTACTAGTGGGCACTTTCAAGTCTGTCTCCTCTCTCTACAGCTCCACATGCCCTAACTTGTCCTTTGAAGGTCCCGGAGCAGCCCTGTACAGTAAAAATTATGAATTCAGAATCAGAGGAGGTCCTCCATCTGCTGGAAAAGAGCTGAACTGTGAGAGAAGCATCAGAAAGCAAATGGGGGACAGGTACCATCTGTTGGAAGAGAGATGTACTGCAGATAGCAGAGTTGAGTGGAAGAAAGTAGGGACTAGGGCAACAAATGAACACCATCCACTGAATGCAGAAAAGCTTTACAATGGAATAATGAAAATAGTGAATGGAAACATCTAATAAGCAGTAACCAGAACCTATTGGGAGCAGAGGAGAGTTGTAAGAGAAAGACAATGCATCATAGAGCACCAGTGCAGGGAAACCCAAAGTGACCATTCTTTACAGGAGCTCTATTCAAAGCAGTACTATAAATCACAAAAAATTGCACCAACATTTTTTGCTATTCGGGTGTTTCAGTCATCTCCTATCCCATTTAGAGTTTTCCTAGCAATGATACTATAATAGTTTGCTATCTCCTTCTCTTGTCATTTTCCAGGTGAGGTATTGAGGCAAACAGGGTTAAGTAAGTTGACCAGGATCACATAGCTATCAAGTTAAGTATCTGAAACTAGGTTTGAACTCAAAAAGATGAGTCTTTTTACTCCAGATCTGGAACTCTATCCACTGGGCTACCTAACTACACCCATTCAGACAATGGGGAAGAAATATTCACTAGAAGATGCTATGGTTTCACTGAGCTTGCTTATACTTGTTTCCATGAAGTTGAAAATGAATTTATTCATTTTGGAGGGCTTCCAGCTTGTGCCATATGAGGATCCTTTGAAGTAGATATACATACAGATGTGATTTTATTCCTGGAAATAATATTAAAGAAAAATACATAACTGCCAGTTTTCCCACTATATTCTAAAGAAAATATGAATTTGAGGAGTATTTCTATCTTATTTGAAGCTGAGATCTCTTATATTGCCCTCTCCAATTTTCTGTTGCTATTTTTAATATTTCTTGAGGTGCTTTGTATATAGTGAGCATTTAATAAATGCTTTTAAAAATTCATTCATTTGTTCATTTAAGGAAATGATAGAGGAAGGAATGATAGAGGGATTAAACTAGAGATTTAATGGTCCTAAAAGATAAAAACAGGAGCAGTGAGTCGAAATTTCAAAGAAGTTTAACAGGTAGGCTCTTCACTCTCCCAATGCCAAACTACTACATATGTCTTGCAGAGTTTCAAGGGATAGCCTCTTTCTCTAATACCATTGACTCAAAACCACACTGGTTATGTTCATTTCCCATTTTAGGGACCTATCACTAGCATTCATTTCCATTTAATGACTCAATATCAATTAGCTATTATAAAGGGAAATTTATTTCACAGATGTAGCAAGAACAAAAATACACATTTCCACGCTCTCCCCCTAAAAAATATCAGGACCATTGTCTTCCCTTTGCCATCTCAGTCTCTAGAGGAATAAGCTCAAAACTTATCTCAGTTCCTATATAATATTACTCCCCTCAAAGTCACATTCAAAGGTGATATCACTGTCAGGTGAGTCTTCATTTCATCTTTCACTGGCATAAGTCCAGAAGATTATTCATTGCTTCCTGAATGATTTCCAGACTCCTCGGACTCACAAGGTCTTGGAAGTTCTATTTCCTCCTAGAATAGAAAGATATAAATTCAAAAATTAAGGACTAATGTCCTTACTAAAGTAATAACATACTTAGCATGCATGGTCTCAGGAAGATGGAGGTAAGGTCAGCCCTCCTTACATGTTCTCTAACCAGATCACATGGATAAAAGAATCACTGAGATTCCCTTTACTTCAAAGAGTGAGTAAGGCAAAAACAAACAAAGCCAGAGCAGATACTAACAGTTCTAGTTATGCAGCCAATGATAATTCTCTATGAATGTTTCATATTGTACTTCCCTTACACATCATCCATGAGTCTTCTGGAAACAAGCTTCCTGATGCCCTCCATGTGGAAAGATTGTTTTATGGGCCAGAACTTGAAACAAGGTGCTAAGTCACTGGAATTGATAGAGACAATGCTTATGTACTTAGTACTTATTAGAGTTCACACCTTTAAGAGAGTATATATAAGCTAGGAGCCTCAAGCAGGATGCACTTTGGGAGAGTTCACACCTTTCACATCTTTAAGATTCACACTTTAAGAGAGCATATTTAATAAGCTAGGAGCCTCAACCAGGATTGAGTCCAGGAGATTCACAAGTCAGAATTTAGTCAGGGAGATTAACAAGTCAGAAGCTCACCAGCCCACTCTCGGAGGCGGAGTCAGATTCATTCCATATTCCACCTTTGTGCTGGCTGGAGGTTTTGGATTCAGAGGGAGCTAGAGGCTGAAGCTGGAGAGGCAAAGGACTAGCGGCAGGAACCAAGGAGAGCGATAGGCCTCTAAGAAAGCTAACCTGGCCCAAGGAAGGAGACAAGACTTAAAAGGAAACAATAAAGGATTTGGACTTTAACTCCTGGTTGCATTCAAGGTGATTACTTTGAACTGAAACAAAGGCTGCCTCCAGAAGCCCCCCTAGAAACCTGCTCCCAGAGAACAATATATTTTAGAGAAGAACATTACAGATTGAATCAGGTGACCAAGCTCACACTAGATTCCCATTACAGAAGAAAATTAAGATTGACTGTAAGGAGAAAAAATAACTTCCTAACAGAGCTATCTGAAAGTGAAATAATCTGCCTCAGGAGCTGACAGATTCTCCCTGACTGGACATCTTCAAGTAGAGTAGAAATGTCCACTTATCAGGTCTGCGGTCATTTGAGATATAGGTTGAACTTGATGTCCAAAGTCTTTCACATTCAGATTCCAGCATATCTTTTTCATCTTATCTCATTCACTTACATTTCACAGAATGATTCTATATTGCAGCCACACTGAACTATTTCCTATTCTCTGATCTCCTCTTCAGGTTTGATAGGAAAGTCTCAAAATATTTCTGTTATGAGAAATGCAAATTAAGACAACTCTGAGATACCACTACTGTCAGACTGGCTAGAATGCCAGAGAAAGATGATGTAGAATGTTGGAGGGGATGTAGGAAAACAGGGACACTGATACATTGTTGGTGGAACTGTGAATTGTGAACACATCCAGCCATTCTGGAAAGCAATTTGGAACTATGCTCAAAAAGTTATCAAACTGTGTATACCCTTTGATCCAGCAGTGTTACTGGCTTATACCCCAAAGAGATACTAAAGAAGGGAAAGGGACCTGTTTGTGCCAAAATGTTTGTGGCAGCCCTGTTTGTAGTGGCTAGAAGCTGGAAAATGAATGGATGCCCATCAATTGGAGAATGTTTGGGTAAATTGTGGTATATGAATATTATGGAATATTATTGTTCTGTAAGAAATGACCAGCAGGATGATTTCAGAAAGGCTTGGAGAGACCTACATGAACTGATGCTGAGTGAAATGAGCAGGACCAGGAGATCATTATATACTTCAACAACAATACTGTATGATGATCAATTCTGATGGACTTGCCCTCTTCAACAATGAGATGAACCAAATCAGTTCCAATGGAGCAGTAATGAACTGAACTAGCTACGCCCAGCAAAAGAACTCTGGGAGATGACTAAGAACCATTACATTGAATTCCCTATCCCTATATTTTTGCCCGCCTGCATTTTTTATTTCCTTCACAGGCTAATTGTACACTATTTCAGAGTCCGATTCTTTTTGTACAGCAAAATAACAGTTTGGACATGTATACTTATTTTGTATTTAATTTATACTTTAATATATTTAACATGTATTGGTCATCCTGCCATCTAAGGGAGGGGGGTGGGGAGAAAGAGGGGAAAAATTGGAAAAAAAGGTTGGTAGTTGTCAATGCTGTAAAATTACCCATGCATATAACTTGTAAATAAAAAGCTATTTTTAAAAAATCTGTTATAATTGCTCTCTTTCTTTATGCCTTGTTCAGGCATCATTGATTTTAATAATTCTTCTAGCTATAAATCCTATCCCCATCCTCAAACCTCTCATATCAATGAACCTTTCCTAGGAGGATATCCTTTGGCCATGGCTGGTTGGTTGTTGTCCTTTATCACAAAGAAGATCAAAAGGACATCACTATCTCATAGTTGAGTACAATGTGTCTGGCTGAGGCTGATCAGACCACTATGAGCTTGGAAGGCTCCACCACCTGTCAGACACAAATAATCCATGTGAATGTTGGGAGTGCTGTCTCTAAATTTGCATATCTCACATTTCTTTTGAACTACTGCAATTCTGCTTTGCTTATAGGACACAGAGTCCTCTTTGATGTGGGCACACCTAACTGGGCAGTCTTATGCCAGTGTCTCCACAAAAAGTTTTTGTACTTTTTGTGTGTGTCAATCATCGGATGGCATCTCTTCCTGATATAATAAGCAGGCCAGCATTGGTTGAAACAGACAATTGTTAGGGCACCTTTTCTAGCTCCTTCCTCACATCGAAAAAAAGGCTGCTCAGACGCCCAAGGAGCTGCTGAATCCAACTGCTGCTTCAGTCCAATCAACTCTATTGCACGGGCAACCTGTATGCAATGTTGTGACTACACCTCCCAGTATATCTGCCTCTGCTGTTTCATCACTTGCAGAAATGATAAAATGCTCTAAGTGTTCCACAGTATGTGTTTCAGCCCCCTTCATGGTGATTATAATAAACTCATCAACCACTTCTACCACGCAAAGTCTTCACATGCTTTGGGCAGACACCCCTGGGTATTCTAATGGGTTTGAGGCCCCTTGATTATCCTCTACATGGTTTAGTCCCTTTTCCAAGATGATTTGTTGGAGTATGAATGCTGGATACACTACAGCTTCTTGGTGGCAAAAGTAAGAGTTGGCTGGCAAGTAAACACCAAAGGTAGACAAGCATCTCTCACACCAAAGGCATTAGTTTTCCCTGAATACCCATTCAACACCTTTACCAGTTTATTTTAAGATTATTGATAATTTTTCTCTTTTTTAAAAAAAATGACCATTTTGTTTCTAATATCATGTCAAATAAATAAATGCCAACTATGGATACTTACAAAATCGGACTTTTATTGAGTGAGGAAGGAAGATTTTCCTATATATATATATATATATTTTTTAATAATAATAATAATAATAATAATGCTGTTGTTCAGTTGTTTTAATCATACCAGACTTTTCATGACCCCATTTGGAGTTTTCTTGGCGATGATAAGGGATTGTTTTGCCATCTCCTTCTCCAGCTCATTTTACAGATTAGAAAACTAATGCAAACAGGGTTAAGTGACTTGCCTAGAATGATATAATAGTTTCTTACATACTGAGTATGGTTCTCCAAAGCACTGGTTTAGAGGTTGCCAACTTCCTTGGGAAAGCCTTCTACTGAAGTACACAAAAGAAGAAAGGCCATCATTCCCTATATGTGGCTTCTCTGCTTCCCAATCCTAACCTAAAGCACCATTTGTGATGTAGTTGAGATGTAAAAGAAGAGCAGAAGCATCAATGAACATGACTCAGTATCCCCCAAATCATGAATTTGTCTATTTTTGCATCACACCTGCTTCAACAATTTCCCAACAGCTTTTGAGAGGTACTTAGGAATTCATATGAGCTCATAGTCACAGAGGCCACTGGCTAAGAGCAAAATAATTCTCTGCTTGAAGCAGGAAGAAATTCCATTCAGGCAGAGAATACAAAGTAGGAGAGGTTAAGCAAGAATCTCTCCTCTTTAGCTCCATGGAAAATAGAGCCTCCCCTGATAAGGTTACCTTTCTTCTCATCTGTATTTATATTATATGAAGCTTTAATTTACATGTTGTCTTCCTCAACAGAATGTAAACTTTGAGAGAGCAGGAGCTATTTGGGTTTTTCCCCTCTTTTTCTGTATCCCCAGTACTAGCATAATAATTGGTTCATAATAAGCACTTAATAAATGCTTGCTAATTATTGACTATTAATTGAAATAAAGCACTATAATATCTTTTAAAAATTGAAAAGAAAGATACTTTATTTTCTTCATCTGTAAAATGAGATTGACCAAGGCAGTTACTAAGGTGCATTCTGCCTCCAAAATGCTCTAATTCTATGATCTAAGCAAATTGCATCATTGCCTAAGTAGATGGCTAGATGGTACAATGGATAGAATGCTGGTCCTAAAGTCTGAAATAGCTCTCTCACTGAGTTCAAAGCTGTTCTCAGATATTTTACTAGCTTTGTGACCCTAGATAAGTCACTTATTCCTGTTTGCTTCAGTTTCCTTATCTGTAAAATGAGCTAGAGAAGAAAAAGGCACACAATTCACATATTTTTACCAAGAAAACCCCAAATGGGCTTATAAAGAGTTAGATTTGAAGGAATTGACTGAACAACAAAACATTTCATAAGTAGATATGTAACTTTCATGTATCACTGAGAACTTTTTATGGGTCAACTCATGGTAGTTTCATTGTGAAGCAGTAAAATTGAATTACAAATAATGTTACTTAGAATAACTTGAGAGGGACTAAATTCCTTTGTACCCTCTAAGACTTCCTTCCAGTATACCTTATTATACTGAAACAAAACACTAAGCTTCTTGCTAAGGGTCCTTAACCCTTTTCATAAAGTTCAAAGGTCACCATTGATGTGAAGTGCAGTGCTAGGTATTATTACTTATAATGTATGCCATTCATTCTTTCAGGACTTTTAGTTTTCTTGTTCTGATTGTGTCAGAAATTCTCTAAAGTACTCTTATTCACACCACCCAACTGCTATGTTGCTTAGAGCTCTGCATTTACCAGCACTCTATTTTTGCTAATTTTTCTGTCATACTTTTATGACAAGGTTCTTTGGAGTTCATACCATCTACTTGTCACTTAAAAATAGGTGATAGGAGTGACAATAGAATTCATGAATATTAATAACATAATTTGAGGAAAATGTCTCAATTTTATTTGATGGAGATCTTCATTTGTAGTTTGCCTAAAAAGCTACTGTTTACATGAATTGGGGTCCTTTGAGCTTGACTATATGTCAGAATTGTGATCCAAACACACCAAAATGAATAAGGTCATGATTTTAAATGCCATATACCTCTGCACCTTCAGATTCTCTGAAGCATTCTTTTGGCCCTTTAAATCATCATCAAGTGCAGTTTAATAAGTATATACTAGGCACAGAGCACTGTACTGGGCTCAGAGCTGGAATCTCATTATCCTATAGGAGTATATCAACCTTAAAACACCCCCTTTCTCAGAACTCCCTGTCCCTGAAGCTCCTCCCTTCCTCTATGGATGGATAAAAGAGAGTTCTTCTCAGATCCACCATTTAAGGAAAATTCCATCTCTTCATATTCCAACTGGCTATACTTCCTTGAGCTTAATTATGCCCAACCCCGTCCACCCCCATTCTGATTTTTAATTCCTTTTTATATGGTGTATGTGTGGTCTTTCCTCAATAGCCTATGAGATCTTTGCAGGCAGGGACTATCTTTTGCCATTCTTTGTATCCCCATAATAATGCTTGGTATATATAATTATTGTTTATTGGTTGAGGAGCCTGCAGTCTAATGGTGGGTTAAAACACATATACAGATAGCTATTATTTCATATGATAAGTGTAATAGAAAGGTACTAAGTAAAGACTAAAAAAGAACTTCACTTTAGAATAGGTTTCAGGAAGAGATGCATTTGAGTTGGACTTAAGTATCACTTAGCACAGAATTATCACTTAGGCATGTAGTAAGCATTTAATAAATGCATTATCTATCTTCTATTTTTATCTGCCTATCACCTGTCTATTTATCTGTCAATCATTATTTATCATCTGTCACCTACAATCTATGTTTATCCATTTATCTGTGTCTATCATCTATCTATCTACTATCTATAATCTATCAATGTCTATGATAACCTGACAGGATAAAGATACCAGACTCTGAGGTCCTCTCTCAAACTAAACTGCCAAGCATTCAAACCCTACTGAAAAGAGCACAAGTCTGTTGGGCTGGCCACATTGTTCAAATGCCAAATGTATGCTTACTAAAAAGACTTTTCTATGGAGAACTCATTTAGGGTAAACATTCCCAAGGTGGTCAGAAAAAGTGATATAAGGGTATTCTCAAGGCCTCTCTTAAGAACTTTAAAATTGATTATTTGACATGGGAGACACTGGCACAGAACCACCCAGCATGGAGTTCCCTCATCAAAGAAGGTGCTGTGCTCTATGAGCAAAGCAGATTTGAATTAGCTCTGAAGAAATGCAAATTGCACAAAATTAGAGGAGCCATCCCAAGTATTTATAGGGACTATTTTTGTCAGACCTGTGGCAAAGAATTCCTACTTCATGTTGGTCTGATCAGCCACAGTCAGACATATTGTAATTCAACTCTAACATAGTGACATCATTTGGTCCTCTTCAAGAACAAAGAACAATAATTAATCAATCTATGTCCATCTGTCTGTCTGTCTGTCTGTCTATCATCTATCACCTCCCTAACAAGTAATAAGAAACAATGTGAGAAATGGCATAAGACTTGGATAAAGAACAGATTTGGGGGCAGACTCTAATCCAATTTGATTAAAATGTTGGTAAGGATAGATATGAAAGAACTAAAAACAGAGGCTAGTGCCAAATTGTGGAGGATCTTCTGGTCATCCCCAATATTCATTCTCTGATAGGTAAATTTTAAGAAAGTCTTTCAATTTTCAAGTATTGGTTAGCTTCTAGGAGCCGAAAGCAATCTTAAATTTTGAAGTTGGTTTTTCCATTGACAATTCTCTCACTCTCCAATGAATGTTCTTAGAATTCATGGGCTTTAGAAGGTGCCTTAGAGAGATTAATTTCATGCAACCTTTATATTTTACAGATGTTGCCAGGAAAGGAAAAGTGCCTAGTCCAAGAGTACATAGGTAATAAGGTCCTCTGACTCCAAATTCACAGCTCATCTCCTACAATATGCTGCCTCCTCAAAGAGAAATCACTGTTCTTTGAGCCAGTTTCAGACAAAATGTATTATACATGTTCATCTTTACTATTTCCAGTAAAACTGACTCAAACTCCAATGCTTCATACCAAATTACATTTTGACAAGGATGCACTTCAATATTATGTTTTAAAAATTAATGTAAATATTTTCTGCTATTGTGTTAGCACGTACAAAATAAATAGAAAGAGGCCACTTAAGCTTACATAGATATACAAATGAGAATTTTTCTATTAGGGATTATTGACCTTCAAAAAAAAAAAAGTTTTCACTTAGCACAGTGATTTCCACAGGTGTTTAATAAATGTTTATTGACTACTAAAGGTCACATATTTAGTTTTTACTTTTCATTTTTTCTAAAGAGAGAATATAAAACAATCCATTCAATTGCTTGAAATATTAAGAACAAAAAACTTAAATCTAACAAATATAGGAAATAATAAAAGCAATAATTCAGTTCTATATTATATCCCATTAAGGAAGAATTTTTTTTCCCCCTGATGCAATTGGGATTAAGCGACTTGCCCAGGGTCACATAGCTAGCAAGTGTTAAGTGCCTGAGGACAGATTTGAACTCAGGTCCTCCTGACTTCAGGGATGGTACTCTATCCACTGCATCACCTAGCTGCCCCAAGGAAGACTATTACAACTATAAATACATAGGCAAAAAAAATCCAATGAAAACTCAGAATGAGATTTGGGATAGAGTGCCATATAAAAAGAGAATTTCACAATTGTATATGTACACATATACACACACACACAGAGGCAGCAAGGTGGTTCAGTGGATAGAATGTCAGACTTGCAGTAAGGAAGACTCCTCTTCCTGAATTCAAATCTGGTCTCAGACACTTGTGAATCTGGACAAGTCCTTTAACCCTGTTTGCCTCGGTTCTTATTCTGTAAATGAGCTGGAAAAGGTCTTGGCTAATTACTCCAGTGTCTTTGCCAGGAAAATTCCAAAATAGGGTCACAAAAAGAATCAATTGTAATAACCGAACAACAAAAGACACAGAAACATAAAAGCACAACATATGCAGAAAAGATTCATGGAAAGGCATACACAAATAGATCCATAAAACATGAGAGTTTCATATCTACATATTCAGGATAGAAATCTATAAAGTCATACTACCATAAACAACAACTAATAAGGTAGACACAGAGAGATCCTAAAAGAAATATACAAAGAAACAAAGAGATCGTAATGAACACATCACACAAAAATTATTGAAAAGGAAGCAGTTACACAAAGTGACCTACTCAAATAGACAGAAATAAGATGTTAATAGATTAAAAACTTTGTCTTGTGACCTTTAGAATACTGGTTTTAAATTTGTTTTAAAGTATATTGTACTTTTTTTCAACTGTTTACTATAACAGAGATAACCCATCCTTCATAACTGCTCATGATCAAGTGAAATTATGCCAAAGATCAAATACAGTCCATGGGTCTCAGATTCTCCACTCCTAATCTAGGGCTCAACAATTCAGTATCAAATAAAAGAATTAATCTGGTTTTTGTTACTTCAAATATATTCCTCCAATACATGATTGGTTTTCTTTTTTATTTAGCCAAAATCATAGTTAGGTGAATAAAAGAAAAGTAAAAAAAGAAAACTTTTAAAAACATTGTTTAAAAAAAAAAAAAAAAACCTCTATGTAAGATTCACAGAAGCTATCTATAAAGCACTAAATAAAATCTGTGTCTTTCTGACAACTATTAAATTGATCATGTCTGGTTGATAACTTCTGTGGGGATTGTATTGTGATATTGGATTAACAGCCCTTGATAGCTTATATATTTCATCTGCAAAAAAGGAGCTAAAACATTTATTGTCAGCTGATTGTCAAGCAGTTGATAGGCTCACCATATGGTTGATCCAATTTTTTTTTATTAAAACTGCATCACCAAGAAGATACCTTAATGTTAAGTTAATTATATCTTCTGGATGTAACTCTTCTCAAATGGTTATACATCAACTATTAGAAGTGATCAAAAACAAAAAAACAAACAAAATCAAGTAAAAGAAAAACTCATCAATCCAGTCATGCTATACTACACACAGCCAAAGTATTGCAAGGATGCACAAATATTTTGAAATATGCTTGAATAATGTGTCCTGACTGCCAGTGAAATTTTTCCAAGCAAATGTTATTGGAAATGTTTGGGCTATCCACAAATGTTTTTGCACACATTCCTACTAGACAGTTACTGAAGTCTCACAAGACTTTCTGGCCAATGGTAAAACTCATAAGGAAGGATGGCTGAGTAAATGGAGACCAAGGAGAACTTAAAAAGCAGAAACAGTTGAGCTGTTAAGATGGTACAAAAATAAGTTCATGTTTCATCACAGCAACTGAAACAAATAGTTCCAACTAAAAACAAACATTTGGACAGTTAGGACGCGCCCAACTAAAATGTTTGTTTGCTGATACTAACATTTTATTTGGCACATATCTGCCAGAGCAGAAGTGGGCAAAAAGGAAGATAAATGCAAACATTTCACAGAAGGCTAAATTACAGTAAATTTATAAGTGCAAAAAAGATGGGAACATTTGTTTACTGAACACAAAGCAAAAATAGATATTTACGGCTTATTTAGAGTGCTAACATTCTTACCAGCATAAGATCAGAAGCACAGAAAAAAACCCTAAATATTAATTACGTTAAACATATCTGTAGCTTTTATATTGGCAGTGTGCTATACAGTTCTTTCCAGTTAACTCTCACAGCACTTCTCTAAAATAAGTTGATGACAAACATATTATCTCCTTTTTTGCAGATAAAATATATAAACTACTCTGTGTTGCCTATTCAATTAGCACAAGAGTCAGAATTATGATTCATGCTTCTGATTCTCAGGCCTATTCTTAGTTGATTATCTCTATTTGTTGTCTCATCTCCTCACTGCTTTAAGATTGGGACTTGTCCTCATGGTTGTAGTCTCAGTAACAATTAGTAACATTCCTTGCACATAACTAAATATTTGTTGCTAAATTAAATCTTGTGAATACTGTGTGTTCTAAGATAACACATTCTCTTTCTTTTGGAAAAATAATTTGTAGCATTAATATTAAGAAAATAAATTTTGTAAAGTAGAGTAGAAATATGAAAAATAGGAAGACCTAGAGAATTAAGACAAAAAATATAAGCTCAGATTAATATATTCATTCATGCGTTTCTTCAACAAATCTCTACTGAATACCTATATTTATTGAATACCTGTATTTAACATTATTTAACTGAACTGTCTTCTCCTAAATCCCTTTCACTTTCTATTTTTCTTCTCTGATCATTGCAAAAGCCTAACTAACAGGCAATTGCCATCTTTCTGCTTCTTCCATGTTTCCTGATGAAGAGTTAGGTATCATGTCTTTCTTCTTTTCACAGTCATGCATCCATTCATTTGTATTAATTGTGTACAGGACAACCTTTATTTCATCCCACAGAAAATGTAGAAAATAACTAGCTTATAAATAATCAACAAAATTCTTTTTCTTTGATGGAACCTACTTTTCCTCATGGTCCTAAAGTTCTCCAGACTAAGAACTACATTATGGTTTGCAGTCCCTTCAGAAGGAAACTGAATTTAACCTTAGATAACTATTTAATAATCATATCAAATGCTATGGTATCAAAGCACTTTAATTTTTTATTTAACTCAATCAAACTAACATTCATTAAGGGTTTTTACTATGTGACATGACTCATGTTTTGTGTTGGGGATAAAAAGGCAAAAACAAAACAATCTTTGCCCTCAAGGAGCTTGACTAGAACTGGATGAAAGCAACATGTAAAATGATAAATTCATGCAAACTATGGGATAGAAATAGAGACTGGGCTTGTGACTTCATTGGTACAAAAACTCCCAGGTAAAACTCTAATTGTCAGTTAAGGTCAGCATTTTCTCCTTATTGGAGCATCTGTGAACTTGTTTGAAAGAAATGTCTCTGTCCTGAAGAGCAATACACAGAAGTCTCTTGAGCAGGAGAGGAACATTATCTCTTCCATGAAGTAGGCAGCAAAGATATTATTGTTGTTGTTGTTGTTACTATTATTACCCATGAGACTCTGAGAAGAAAAATAAAAACACAGTATAAAATATTCTTTACTTGTCTCCCATTATTACTAATTGTGGTTTACTTTTTTGTTGTTTTGTTTTTTCAGGAAGGAGCAACGAACAGATTTGGCTGTAATATTATTGATACAAGCAATTTTCAACATTAAAAACATTCTCCTTTGAAGTAAATCTGCCATTCAACAATCAATCATCAACAAGCATTCATTAACATACTCTGTGCCAGGAACCGTGCTGGGTTCTGGAGATACAAATACAAAGAATGAAACAATCCTTATCTTAAAGAACTTGTATTTTCATCTATAATTTGCAGTCTCACAGGGTTGTATGAAGGAAGAATGTAAGTGACCTGATCAGGGTCACACACCAGTATGTCTCATAGACAGGACTCTAACACTTGTCTCCAATGGCCAACTCCCTATCTATTAATCTATTCCTTCGTTGGACACTCTTAGAACTGTCACCTATTTTTTAAAAAAATGTCTTATTGTCACCCTCTCAATATGCTTTCTTTTTTGCTTAATGCTTTTCTTCTAAAATTAACTAATAGCCCAAAAAATCCTAAAATGCTTTTAAGAAGAAGAAAGGATATGTAGTTTAGATGGAATATAGAATTTCTTAGAAACACATTTAAGGTTTACATTGAGATATGTCATCATGAGAGGAGGTGGAAAAGAAAAAAGATGAAGGTAGAATTTGGGGGGAAATAGAAACACAGGAGTGTTTTTGTTTAAAAATGTTGTACTGTGAACATTAACTGTATGCAAGACAACTGGTTTCTATTAAGTATAAGCTACTATATTCTAAATACTTTTATGTCCAAATTTTAGTCTTTTCAGTCTGTTAAGGGTTGTTAGGACAGGAAAAGAAATATTCTGGGATCAAGAATCTAATTCCAGACCACCTCTCCTCACGTGTATACAGCAGCACTTGAAGCTAAGTATCCCTGAGAAATAGGCAGCAGGAAGTGTTTTCCATTTCCTTCTCCAGAGCATTTTACAGATGAGGAAATTGAGGCAAACAGAGTTAAATGAGTTGCCTGGGATCACATAGCTAATAAGTATCTGACATTGGATTTGAAATCAGAAAGACTCTCTGACTCCAGGCCCAGTGCTATATTCACTGCACCAGCTAGGTGTCCCACAAAAACCTTTATTAGCTCTAGGACAAAGTACTTCTCAGTCAGACACAAGATTCTCCTCCATCTCTTGACTAGTAATATAAAGCCAGTAATATCAATTCCAATAAATTTGTGATGAAGAGAGCCATCAGCATTCAGAGAGAGGATGATGGGGACTGAATGTTGATCACAACATAGTATTTTCACCTTTTTTATTGTTATCTGCTTGTTTTTTCTTTCTCATGTTTTTTTTTTTTAATTTTTGATCTGATTTTTCTTGTGCTGCAGGATAAATGTGGAAATATGTTTAGAAGAATTACATATGTTTAACCTATATTGAATTGCTTGCTATCTAGGGGAGAAGGCAGGGGGAAAGGAGAGAGAGAAATATAGAATACAAGGTTTTGCAATGGTGAATGTTGAAAACCAGCTTTGCATGTATTTTGAAAAATAAAAGGCTATTTTTTTAAAAGAAAAAAAGACATCAGAGGATTCCTCAGTTTTCTTTTCTAGAACATGATCCATCTATTATACCCCTTATCATGGGTATGTCCCAAGGCTCTTCCATGGTCTTCTCTCAATGTACTTTCTCTTCTGCTTCCAGTTCGATTGTCATATCTAGGCTTTAGCATGCACAATGGCCATACCACAGCAAAAGCATTCTCGGTATATGAGCTAAATCAGGTCAAGTGTAATTGATAAGCCTCAAACTCTAAGATGGGTTAGGGGGATATCTATCCCAAGCGTATGAAGACTTCCCCTGGTGGAACGGGAGGATAAGAACAACTTGTTCCAACAGCCATGAAGGCAGCTGAAGCAGGCACTGTGGAGTGCATAGAGCTTTGTCAAACATCAAATGTACCAAGGTCATCTGCTATGTTGTGGGACTTTATCATTCTGCTTGATTTTTGTCTTGCCACTAGAAATTAAGACTCTGAGAGAGTGAAGCTAAGAACTCTAAGCACCTCTGTAGTAGATAGAATATTGGCCTTGGAATTAGGAAAACATGGGGTTCAAATCCAGCCTCACACACCAACTTAAACCAGTTTGCCTCCATTTCCTCATCTTTTTTTTATTTATTTATTTTTACATTTATGAAGCACTTTTTTTTAAAAAAAAATTTATTTTCCCCAGTTACATGTAAAAAACACTTTTTGCTTATACACATAATTTGGTGTTTTGTTTTGTTTTTTTACATATTTCCTTATGAAGTACATTGGGAGAGAAAAATCAAAATAAAAGAGAAAAACAGAAAAAAAAGAAAAAAAGTGAACATAGCATGTGTTGATTTACATTATTGCCATAGTTCTCTCTCTGTATGTGGATGGTGTTTTCCATTCAAGCTTATTGGATTTGCCTTGGATTACTGAGTCATTGAGAAGAACCAAATCTGTCATAGTTGATCATTGTACAATTTTGCTGTTGCTATGTACAATGTTTTCCTGGTTTTGCTTGTTTTGCTCAGCATCAGTTCATGTAAATCGATCCAGGCCTTTCTAAAATCAGCTTGTTCATAATTTTTTACAGAACAATAATGTTCCATTACTTTCATATCATAACTTATTTAGCCCTTACTCTATATTAGTGGATATCTACAATTTTCCAATTCTTTGCCACTACAAAAAGAGCTGCTACAAATATTTTTGCACATGTGGGACCTTTTCCCTCTTTCATTCTCTCTTTGGGATACAAACTCAGTAGAGGCATTACTGGATGAAAGAGTATGCGAAGTTTTATAGCCCTTTGGGCATAATTCCAGATTGCTCTCCAGAATGGTTGGATCCTTTCACAACTCCACCAACAATGCATTAGTATCCCAGTT
Source organism: Antechinus flavipes (assembly GCF_016432865.1). NCBI lineage: Eukaryota > Metazoa > Chordata > Mammalia > Dasyuromorphia > Dasyuridae > Antechinus > Antechinus flavipes. The sequence continues at coordinate 308,422,697 of NC_067400.1, read as the reverse complement.
TTCCCATATCCCCTCCAATATTTATCATGATTCTTTCCTGTCATTTTAGCCAATCTGATGGATTTATAGTGGTTCTTCAGAGTTCTCTTAAATTGCATTTCTCTGATCAATAATGATTTAGGGTACGTTTTTCAAACAACTATAGATGACTTTAATTTCTTCATCTGAAAATAACCTTTGGCCATTTCTCAATTGAAGAATGACTTGTATTCTTATAAATTTGATTCAGTTCTTTATATATTTTCAGTTTCCTCATCTTTAAAATGAGCTAGAAAAGGAATTGGTAAAGCATTCCAATAGTTTTGTCAAAGAAATTCTAAAAAATGGGTCACAAAAAATGGAGCACAACCGAAAATGACTGAATAATAACAACAACAAAAGCCTCACTAAAATCTCATTCAGGAACAAGTCAAAATAAAATAAAGGATGAACACCTTTAGGTTACCAACTTTAGGCTAATGTTTCTCAAATTTATCTTTTCTGAATACTGCCTATACTTTATCAACTTCTTGGACACCTCTTATTGAAGGCCTAATAGGTACAAAGCTGCTTGTCTTCTTTCCTCAATGTGCCGCTGTTGTTCATTTCTCTGAAATTCTGGGGAAGTTTCTACCATCATCTCAATGGAATCAAGTAATAAGCCTATGTAACTTCATCTTGGTTCCAAGTCATCATAGGACCACAGGACTATGTATTACCTATCCTGCTTGCAGAGATATCTCAAGAGCTGCAATTAATTGTCCATCACAAATCATTGACATCTTTAAAGTATACATTATTTGTCTATTTACCTGGAAGTTATTAATTTTTTTTTACATTCCTATACAAAAGCTTTTCCTTTTATCTTGCTGCTTTTATGTACTAAAGAAAACATATTGCAAAATTGAATTTCTATGTTAAGGTATATTTGTTGAAGTGTATCTCCCATGCTTTACTAATTAAAAGTCTATCAATTAGCAGCTGTAACTCAACATTTTTCTTTCAGGTAACACAAGCCATTCATATTTGTAACTTCAAAGTTATCCTGGACCATTTCCTCTCCCTGACTCTTTATGTCCAATCAGTTTCTGAATGTGATTGATTCTATGTCCACAATCTCTAACTTCTCTGTCCTTTCTCTCCATTCATAGGGTCACCAGATTCAAGTCCTTGTCATCTTTCACTTGGATCCCAAAGAGAGAATGAAAGAGGGAAAAGGTCCCACATGTGCAAAAATATTTGTAGCAGCTCTTTTTGTAGTGGCAAAGAATTGGAAAATTAGTAGATATCCACTAATATAGAGTAAGAGCTAAACAAGTTATGATATGAAAGTAATGGAACATTATTGTTCTGTAAAAAATTATGAACAAGCTGATTTTAGAAAGGCCTGGATAGATTTATATTTTATCATGCTGTTTGATCTCCTTTTTTCTACTCTGTTCCCTCTCTAATCCATTCTCCATTTAGCTGTTAAAATTACATTTTTAAAATATAAAACCCAGTACAGAAAGAACACTGGCCCTGGAATTCAAATCCTAGCTAAGTAATTTGCCATCTATATGAACTTAGAGAAGTTTTCTAACCTCTATTTCCTCACCTGCAAAATTAAGGCATTGGACAGGATGATATCTAAGATCTAGGAAGGTGATCTACAATTTTTCTTCAGTGTCCCATTAACTGGTAATCTGTAAACAAATACAAAATGAAACAAATGTGAGTACATTGGGGAGTAATTGGTAACCACTATACCCCAACACTACTATTTATTCAGTATTTATTCATAAATACTTGTAAAATGTATTATAAGAGGCAACCTTGTCAGAGAGGAATAAAGAACTGGTTTTGCTTTTAGCTAGGAAAACCTGGGTCCAAGTCTTTTCTCAGGCCAGTACTAAATATGTGACTAAACAAAATCATCTAGCTCAGTCTATCTCGTTGTAGACAACTCTCTGAGATTCTAAATTGCAAAAAGTGCCCTCACTGGTAAAGAAGAAATTTTCTCATTCTGGAGTTCACTCATACTGGTGAAATCATGAGCCCAGTGATTATCTAAAAATCTATTACACACAATTCATTGTAGCTAGACAATAGGGGAAGATAGAATGAAATGTCCCTACCCCTAAGAGAAATATAATCTCATACAGTTTTACTTCCAACAATCTAAGACAGCAATTCCCCAAACTATTATGGCCATAATTCCTTAAATCTCCATCTAAAATAACCATTACTGTATGACTTATGTAGTTATCCCAAAAATCAGGATATCCATTTAAAATAAGTTTGATATCAATCCTTTTGTATTAAGTGAGATCTGCTCAAAAAAGTCTACCTCTTACATATTAAAAACAGATAATCTATAACCAAGTTATAAGGATATTGTTTCCAGGTTTCTATAAAAAAATATTCTTTTCATAACCATGCACAATTCTTCCCCTTAAGAATTTTCATTTAAATATAAATAAAAGACAATTTGTGATATTGTGCAAATATTTTGGTCATTGGTTATTATGCAATACTAATAAATCAATTTTTTTTAATTTTTAGTATTATTTTAAGTTGAAATAACATGATTTTGCATTTCATTTTTTAAAAGCAACTTTCATTTACAATTCATTGCATGTAACAATTAAAAACACCAAACTTCATTATTTATTAAACAAATATTTATCAACTTTCTTAGACTATCTGCTGGGTGATTCATCAGCTACAAAATGAGTTTATTGATGTATTCTGTTTTTCATTTGTAAAAATGAGGCTGTCTAAGTGATCTAGGTGATTTGAAAGCTCTATTCTAACCTGTAACCTTCTAGGGCTCTATGACTTGCCTTTTTTGTAGTACATTTTTAAATATGCAGTTATTCTTATTCTTGCCAGCAGGTGGAACCCTTTAAATTAAGTTTGTTTCTCTTAGTCAAACCTGGCAACATAAAAAGCTTTGATTTATTTTCACTTTGAAGAAATCTTTTTTCCTTGATTTAACATTTATTTCTAGAACAGAAGATGATAATAGGAGAACTAGCCATTCCATATCACCCCCTTAAAAAAAGCCACATTAATGGATTTCACATCAGTACATTAAATTAAAGGCATAGGAAATTTTTCAGAGAATAGCTGCCACTGAGGACGTTCTGAAATGAAATTCGTACTTCAAGGAATCGAACGTCTGAGTTTAAAATCAAGAATAGCCTAACCTCTGTGCTATATATTTTTTCTTCTCTACAACCTCACTTTTGAGCAACATTTTTTAAATAGGCTGAAAACAGCCTTGTTCTTGATGGAAATAGTGTGAGATTTCCTGTACAGTTATGTTTTTAAAATAAAAAGTAAAACTTTTATTGTGGGCTTTCAAATATTGCTATTACTACCTACAGAAAGTAGTGTAGTATTTTATATTTTAAGATTCTGCTATTACTGCGATTACTTTCTACATGTCTCCTTTGTGTACTGTACTACAATCATACTATTACCTGCCTGGTAGTGTTTTTAACACTGGCAAAATGTGTAATTAGACTATTAGACTTGACTCTATCAAACATGAAAAATGGATCAGAAGCTCTGAATTAGAATAGTCCTTAGAGATCACAAAATCAAATTCTTTTTTACAGATGAGGAAACTAGAATCTTAGAGAAGTTTTGCTCAAGGTGACATAACTAATAAGTGCCATGAGCACCATGAACCTAGCGTTTCTTAGAAAACATGTGCAAAGCTCTTTACAGAATTATGCTAATGTCAACTCATTATAATCATATTATTATTTTAGCTAAACTATGATTTCATTAGTTGCAGGAAATCTCATTGAGGAAAACTTCTATCACTTCAGCTTGACAACTGCTCTGTAGCTTATTGAATTAGAGCATTTATGGAGCACTGAGAGGGTAGATCACTTTCATATAGTGTTAGAGCCAGTATGGGTCAGCAGTAGAACAGGAACATAGGTCTTCCTGGTTCTGTAGGCAGTTCATGATGTCTTTATTATCATCATCACCATTACCATAATCATCATCATTATTTTGTTATCATTTTGCTTCAGAGAAATTTTCATAATGACAAGTTGTTATGTGATTGGGTGTTTTGTTTTTTGGGGGGTTTTTTGGGGGGGTGTTTTAGGGGTTTTTTGAAGCCGTCAGGGTTTTGTGACTTGCCCAGGATCACATGGCTATATCTGAATATCTGAGGCTGAATTTGAACTCAGATCTTCCTGGTTCCAGTTACTCTTCTGTCCATTGTGCCACCTAGCTGCCCTATTATTCACTCAGATTTAAGGTTCTGAGGGCTATTGAAGATTTACATAAAACAATCAACAGAGAGAAATTAGAGCCATATACTAGAATTCAGGGACATGAAAAAAAAATTTGGTACAAGATGGGATTTCAGCTAAAATTGAAAGAAAGGGGAGCCATGTTCAGTTGTACTGACCTATGTCTTACCACTGGACTCAGATAACCCTGGAGGAGTGAGGTTAATTACTTTGCCCCATTTAAATCTCACCTGCACATCAAGACATTATTCTCCAGCTATCTTTGGTCCTCTTTGAGAACAAAGGACAAGCCACAGCAAACAATGTAGGAAGCCAGGGAAGCCAAAAGAAAGAGATGAGGAAGGAGAGAATTCCAGGAAGGAGCAACAAGCCAGTGAAAATGCATGAAGTGGAGGAGATGGTATATGCTATGTGAGAAGCAGCAAGGAGTCTATTGTAATTGGGTCACAGAATCCCACAGGGGATTAGAGGGAGGGGAAGAATAGACTATAAAAAGACTGGAAAAGTGGGAAAGAGTAGTTTATGAAAAACTTTAAAACGTATAGGATTGTACATGTGATCCTGGGAAATATTAGGGGGCCAATGGACTTTTTTGAGTAGGGAAGTGATTTTAGGAAGATCAGTTTTTACAGCTGAGTGGAGAATGCTCTGAAATAGGAAAAGCCTTGCGGCAGAGAGATCAAGCAGAAGACTATCAAAATAGTCCAAGCTTGATTTGAAGAAGGACATCTCAGAGGAAAGAACAGAGTGTATGTGAGAGATTTTATAAGGGAAAATTGGCAGATCTTAGCAACAGATTGGATGGGAGGCAATCAGAGAGAGTGAACACTCAAGGAGAATATCGAGGTTGGAAGTCTAGATGACTAATACTGTACAATACTAATTTAACACTGCTCTATCATGCATAAACTATAATCCAACAAAACTAGGCTACTCATCATTCTGTGTACATGTATTCCTTTTGGGAGAGGTAGGAATGGAAGGAGATAAAGATCCTGTTTTTTGGACAAAAATATATTTTCACACTTCTTATTAGTGGAGATAAATGAGGAAGGAAACATTTAGTGAAAAGTACTACATGAGAAGTCAGTCTGTGCAGACAATGATAGATCTGCCAGAAAATGATGAGTTATATATTACTAGGCATGAGGATGAAATGAAGAGGGTCAGAGAGGCTCGAAAGCATGAATGCAGTGATAAGAGCCTATGTTATGTAGTAGCCCTCTTATCAGAAGACAAGTGAGAGCATAAACAAAAGAAGTTGTGAAGATAGAATTTATAGTAACTGGTCTTGGCAACAGATGGGATATGTAAGAGAGTGAGGAGTTAAGGATGTCTAGGTTGCTTAGAGAAGATCAAAGTATTTGTCTCACATAATCATCTTCATCATCTCTTTCTATTCCACTAAGCTACTTTGGCCTTATTCCTGATTCTATAGGATCTCTTAAATTATGAGTCAAATGTTACATGAAGTTATATTAATTATTTTAGTATTGCTAGAAAAAAATTTTTTTCTGCATGGCTAATGTTGTGCACAATCAAAGTCCTCCACCAGAAAGGGAATTTTGGCAAAATGCTAAGCAAGCATGCTTTCCAAGTCTACACCAAACAAGCTATGGAAACATAATACTTCCTTCTTGTCATTTATAATCTAGATGAGAAGAAAAGACTAATTCATTTTCCCTTAAATGTGATAGTTCAAATAGAACAAAGCAGAATAAAATTAAGTGCTAAGCTATTTGGCACAGAGAATAATTTTTGTACATAAGTGCATAGAAAAAAAGGAATTAGTGAAGTTGGTATAGCTAAAAGGGTTTCTTAGAAGATGTAATATTAGAGGTAAATTTTAAAGTATATGGATAGGTAAAAAGAAGAAAAGGTATTCTAAGGATAGGTAATAATATGAAAGAAACTATGGAGAAAAAAATAAATATGATATATCTAAAAAGTAGTTCAGAGACTAACCTAGCATTAAGGGTGCCAGGAAATAAAATAAAATATGTTAACAAATCTGGATATTGTTTTTGTCCCCACAAAGCCCAACACATTTTTGAGTATACATAGTAGGCACCCAATAGATGTTTAATTGATTGATTTAAGTAATTATTGTGCATTAATTTAGTGTTATTGAAGCTATAGAAATCAAATAATGTTCTCTAAAGTGACTTCATTTATTGAGAGGGAACTTCAACTTACTACTGACAATTTAAACCTGTGATATGCTGTAGCCAGCTTGAGAAAACCAATTGTTAAACTGTTAGAGTGAGCACTTACATCATGGAAATCAGTAAATTCTGTAAACCAAGGCTTGACTTATTGTTTTGTTGATTGTCTAGATTTTGATTGTCTAGATTTAGGAAAGTGATGGAGAAAATGATAATGATGCAGATTAAATTTAAGAATGTCATGTGCCATATGAAACTATGCTCCAAATCATTATTTGTAGTGATCTTCTTCCCAAATGCAGCCAGGTGATAAAAGTTCAGATCTTTTATTATCTCCAATATAGCCCGGTTAGCTTAGAGGCCTATCTCTCTGCTTGGTTCTAAGAGCTCTCTCCGAATGTCGCCAAATCCAAAGGTCTGGTCCTTCAGCCTCTGCCTCTGCTTTCTTCAGCCTCCAGCCAGCTCCAGTCTTCATGTCATTCCGGTGAAATCTGACTGAGAGCCTCTGTCTGTTTCTTTTATCCAAGAGGGAGGAATTGTGGGATACAAGAGAGAGGGATTATGGGTTTTCTCCCATAGTGCTCTTTGGCCCAAAGAGCTTCAAGGGAGGTGTGAACTCATAAAGGTACAAAGTTTACTTTGTGAAGCTGTCATACTTGTGAACTCCAATGAGTAAAGGTGTGAACACAAGCCTTGTATTAATTAGTCCTACTTAGTACCTTGTTTCAGGTTCTGCCCAAAACATCTTCTTGTAAGATTAGATCAACTCTAATTAGTTAGCAGTTTGTAAGGATTCCAACAATTATTAATCAGAGAAATGCAAATTAAGACAACTCTGAGATACCACTACACACCTGTCAGACTGGCTAGAGTGACAGGGAAAGATAATGTGGAATGTGGGAGGGAATGTGGGAAAACAGGGACACTGATACATTGTTGGTGGAATTGTGAACACATCCAGCCATTCTGGAGAGCAATTTGGAATTATGCTCAAAAAGTTATCAAACTGTGCATACCCTTTGATCCAGCAGTGTTTCTACTGGGCTTATACCCCAAAGAGATACTAAAGAAGGGAAAGGGACCTGTATGTGCCAAAATGTTTGTGGCAGCCCTGTTTGTAGTGGCTAGAAACTGGAAAATGAATGGATGCCCATCAACTGGAGAATGGCTGGGTAAATTGTGGTATATGAATGTTATGGAATATTATTGTTCTGTAAGGAATGACCAGCAGGATGAATACAGAGAGGACTGGCGAGACTTACATGAACTGATGCTAAGTGAAATGAGCAGAACCAGGAGATCATTATATACCTCAACAACGATACTGTTTGAGGATGTATTCTGATGGAAGTGGATCTCTTCGATAAAGAGAGCTAATTCAGTTTCAATTAATCAAGGATGGACAGAAGCAGGTACACCCAAAGAAAGAACACTGGGAAATGAATATAAACTGCTTGCATTCTTGTTTTTCTTCCCGGGTTATTTATACCTTCTGAATTCAATTCTCCCTGTGCAACAAGAAAACTGTTCAGTTCTGCACACATATATTGTATCCAGGATATACTGTAACCTATTCAACATGTAAAGGATTGCTTCCCGTCTGGGGGAGGGGAGGGAGGGAGGGAGGGGGAAAATCGGAACAGAAGTGAATGCAAGGGATAGTGTTGTAAAAAATGACCCTGGCATGAGTTCTATCAATAAAAAGTTATTAAAAAAAAAAAAATAAGACTGTCATGTGCATATTTTTTTTTTCTGAAGATCCAGTTGTTGACTGTTTCCCAGTACACCCTTGGTTACAATCCCCTATTTCTCAGTTTAATAAGCATTTTTTTTTCTTGTTAAGACCATTATTTAACTGATTGGTGGCTTAAAGAATAAAGTATAACATACTTGAAGCTTCTTTGTTCAGTTAACGAATCCTTTTCACTGAGAAAGATCAAGTGTGTGCTCCATTTAATAGTATACTTGGGAAGCACACCAATCTGTTTATGGTTCTTAGAGAACTGCTACTTCAATTCTACAGTTCTGCCCTTTTGGGGGGAGTTAGACAGTAGGTGGTCCTCTTGCTAATCTGGAAGGATGTGCTCTATGAGTATTTTTAAATTAGAATAGAGGCTCAAGCCTCCATTAACCATTAACTTTTCTTAATCCCTGGTGTACCATATTTCAGCGAACCTTATTCATGGCTAAATGGAATAGATCACACACACACACTGCAACTTAACAAAAAAATAAAAGAAATAGAATATAAAACATTAAAGTTAACTACTGTGCAAGCTCTATGCCCACAGCTTTTCCTAGACTCAAGTTACCCATAACCAATTTAAATTTACTCCCTAAATTAGGGACCCTCCCTGCTCCACATACAATTAGGACTCTATAGATTTGAAGAGTTTAAAAATGATAATTTGTCAGTTTTTTCCTACCCATTGCAATTCCTTAATTGAGCAACAATGCTTCTCTATATGGTCACTATGGGGTTACCCAAATGAGTGATTATGTGGCGGGTAAAAGGGAAACTTACAAAACTTAAGATGATTCAAAGGGTTTATTGAAAAATATTCTTTTCAACCAAACAAGGTAGGAATGGGATACTGCAAGCAACCAAATCTGCAGCCATATTGGGACCAAATAATTTAACAATTATTCAGACCAAGGTGGCCATAGCACTTCCAAAGAGAATTTATCTGTTTTTTCCTTTCTGAATAGGAAAAGTTCCATCTGTTATCATTCTCTCCTTAATAAGGTATTCCAGGATCTTCTAGTGGAGAAGAGAGAGATTTTATAAGGACTAAAAGCAAAAGAGAAAAAGGAAATTAACATTATAGGACATATACCAAATGATACTGGCATAAATCTCTCTAGGGAGTTCTGTCTCTTAAATTATCCAATAAGTGAGAGGAGAATAGCCTCGAGTTATTTTCTCAAGTGAGGATTCAAAGGCCTTATATAAGTACTTATGGCTGTTGTTGTTGTTTTTCTCCCTCTGGAATTGTAAATGTGAAATGCTAGCTCAGATTTCATAATAGAAGAAAAATAAACTTTTTCACAGCGATCCCAAGAAAACCTTATTTATTGATATAGTATAAAGTATGTATGTATTTCTAAGTCTGAGAAGCAATTGCTAGACACATGGGGACTGAAGTACTGTACCAAATTCCTATCCAGTACATAGGCATGTAATGTGGACCAAGTTCAATCCAGAGGCACACCTTCTAAAGAAAACTGTCCTCACACTTTGGCTTTTTAACACCTCTTCACTATAACTCCTATGACCTGGGGATAAATTTACTTACATATTAGGTTATGGCTCATTCTAATATTTCCCCAAAAGGTATGATGGGGAGGTAAAAAGATAGTAAATGTAAAATATGAATCACACATGGAGCAGGTAATTTATTCCTATTCACAAAAGAAATACTATATATCAGCATGATAATTGTGGAAATATGTATAGAATAATTGCACATCTTTTACATATATTGGATTACTTGCCATTTAGGAGAGGGGGTAGGAGGAAAGGAGAGAAAAAAATTTGGAATACAAGGTTTTGCAAGGATGAATGTTGAAAATTTTTCTATGCATATGTTTTGAAAATAAAAAAACTTTAATAAAAAATAAAGAAATAAATAAGAAATGCTACACATAAGATACTTATACCATAAATATTAACAGGATGACTTCAACATTCAGTAAGCTCATCAAAATGTAAATCAGTTTGCAGAACTTTTTTTTTTATTATATCTTTTTATTTATAAGATATATGCATAGGTAATTGTTCAGCATTGATAATTATAAATCCTTTTGTTCCAACTTTTCCCCTCCTTCCCCCTACTCCTTCCCCCAGAAGGCAGGTTGACCAATACATGTTAAATATGTTAAAGTATAAGTTAAATACAATATATGTATACATGTCCAAATAGTTATTTTGCTGTCTAAAAAGAAGCATACTTTGAAATAGTGTACAATTAGCCTGTGAAGGAAATCAAAAATGCAGGCAGACAAAAATAGAGGGATTGGGAATTCTATGTAGTGGTTCATAGTCATCTCCCAGAGTTCTTTCCCTGGGTGTAGCTGGTTCAGTTCATTAATGCTCTATTGGAACTGATTTGCTTCATCTCATTGCTGAAGATGGCCACGTCCATCAGAATTGATCATCATATAGTGTTGTTGAAGTGTATAATGATCTCCTGGTCCTGCTCATTTCACTCAGGATCAATTCATATAAGTTTCTCCAGGCCTTTCTGAAATCATCCTGCTGGTCATTCCTTACAGAACAATAATATTCCATAACATTCATATACCACAATTTATTCAGCCATTCTTCAATTGATGGGCGTCCACTCAGTTTCCAGCTTCTGGCCACTACAAAGAGGGCTGCCACAAACATTCTTGCACATACAGGTCTCTTTCCCTTCTTTCCGATCTCTTTGGGATATAAGACCAGTAGTAACACTGCTGGGTCAAAGGGTATACATAGTTTGATAACTTTTTGAGCATAGTTCCAAATTAGTTTGCAGAACTTTTAAGAGATATTTTACTTTTAATTTCAGTTCTGCGTTGTTCCAAAATATGTCTATTAAATTATCATCCGTATTAACAATGGTCATTCTTTCTAAGAGTTCAGAAACAGTGGCCTGGAGTTCCCACTTTCCTGTCATTCAATTCCAACCTAGTTGAACCCAGGGTCTCTCTCCAAACCTAGGACTCACAAAGCTAGATGTATTCTTCCATGTATATGATATAAATAGTGTCCCCTTTAACCTTTAGGGGAAGGAGCTCAGATATAAACTGTTTTCCCTTTGGGGGGAATTCCTGACTCTCAAACCCTGGGAGGGATACACCTTTCCCAGTCAACTCCCAGTTAAATAGTCTCATTCAATTGGAAATCTTGGCCTGGGGCCTCTATTGAATGACTCAAACTGCTCCCCAGCTCCAGGCTAAGACTGACCCAATATAATCAAGGGTTTGACAACCTATCTTTGCAGAAGTCCCAATAGAATTTTGCCCACTGATGAAGATATTTTCTTCTCAGTGTCAACCCAGCTTTGTAGAAGTCCTAACAGATTTTTTGCCAACTAAGAAAACTGTCTTCTTAGCAAGCTATCTTCTTAATGTAAATAAATCCCATTCTTTGCCACAAGCCTCGTGCCTATATTTATTGGGGTTTGCAAATTCTTTCTGTGCAACCAGCCAAAGGAGATCCCATTGCTATTAGGGAATTTCTTGCCCTCAATTCTCGCACCTCATCATATAGACACTCATTCATATAAGATGAGGAATGAACAAACATAAACATAGAAAAATCAGTCAGAGGCCAAGGCAAAAACTAACTTAGTTAAGATCCCGTTTCTATGTGAAGATGGTCTCTGTGATGCTGTGGTGAAGTGAGTTTAGTCCTTCCTAATCTCCCACTGTTTTACAGTTATATGAGTTCATCTGATGAGTGAGAGTCAGAGAGAGTGAATCAAAATATTAACTAGTGCAGGCATCTTGCTCCTAGTTCCGCATCACTACCATAAACTGAAGAGAGAAGCAGAGGATGACTCAGGATTTGTCATATACTGAAATACCAAGTATTTAACTAGGCGTCAAAGCTACTGTGTGGTCAATTAGATCCAAGAAGGGCCACTCTAAAGATAAAAAATGGGATATCCTTGTTATATATGTATTTTTGTTGTTGTTAAAAAAATTTATTTTATTTTTAATTTATGGAATAAAGCATTTCTATAACACAGTATAACCAAAAAAAGATGATTGCACATGAAACTGCAAATCCATTTTGTACAACTTGCTATTCCTTTAAAAATATAATAAGGAAGGTAGGAAAGAAGGCAGAAAGGCAGAAAAAAAAGCAGGAAGGCAGGAAGGAAGGCAAGAAAGCAGAAAGAAAGGTAGGAAGGAAGGCAGGAAGGAAGGAAGGAAAGAAGGAAAGAAGGGAGGGAGAAAGAAATGTAGTAGGAAAGGGCAGGCAGACAGGGCAGTCAGAAAAAGTCTTTTGGCTGCCATTTCTCCCACTTAATCTTTAAATTCAGTATTTTAATGATTTATTTCATCTCTTTCTTCTGGTTTTAGCCCACATCTCATTAAGTTGGACATTGTTATAACCCCTGATAACTAGATAGAAGGAGACACTTCTGTAAGATAACTTCTTTCCTCCCCTTCTATCCAGAGATATAAACACCACATCATAAGTCTCTTCATTAAGCAAAGTGGTAAATTTATTTTATAATTAAACTATTGTTTCAGACCTTGAGATTTCAGTTATTCATCTTATGTCACTGTACCACCATTTGAGGTAATACATTTAAATGAAAAGTAACTTAAATTACTCCTCTGTGACATACCAAGGATATTTTGAAGATCCTCTAGATGAAATGAACTGCTTAAAATACTTATAAAATACTTACTTAAAGCAACAGAACAGATTTAAATATAAAAACCTTACATTTCATTCAGTCTAGGGTCAACCCTGGGGGAGGAAAATGTGAAGCAGCCTAATGAGTTTATCTGTAAAGTGTATTTATAACAAGAATTTATATAGCACTTTTAGGCTTGCAAAGTGTAGTTTCACCCAGAAACTACCATTACCAGTCACGCCTAATTCCCAGGCCTTCAGACTATCTCTGGCCACTGTCTCACACAGTGGTTCTTTACCACTCAATCAGAAGTCTTCAGAGATCTCTGGCCACCGAGCGGTGGTTCTTACAGAACACCCGAGGACAGCTGCACGCAAGCTCATGGTCTTTATTCCACGTGTTCACATCCTGCCCTAGCTGACCTCCTGCTCACTCCTAGTGAGCTCCTGACCAACTCCTAGTAAACTCCACCTACTTCCTGGTCCCCACAGCTTATATAGGGTCTATGAGGTCATATGCGCAGCCAATTAGAGAAGGAGACACCTCCCATTGATAACGTGATCCCAATGCGACCAGAGCTTCTGTTCACAATGCAGTCCCTGTTGGTCATAGAAAACCACATCAGGGGATCTCAGGCTTCAAGGCCTTTGTACTTCCTATTGTGCTATCCCCTGACCCTTACAGCAAAGTATTTGGCATCCATCTCATTTCATCGTCACAATAATTCTGGGAAGTAGGCAATGTTTTTATCCTCATTTTACAGATGAGAAAAATGATAGAGTGGAAATGACTTGCCGAAGATCATACAGGGAAGCTATATTTGAATTCTAGGATGCCACCTGGCTTCCTCTAAATCCTATGATTTTGTAAAAAGAAAGGTAGAAAGGAAGGCAAGAAGGCAACATAGTTACCACCTTGGTAACTCAAACAAATATAAGTTTCTATATTCAACATTTCTTGCTTGAACTGAACTATAATGATAAAATACACACACACACATATATTATATACATTAGTATTTTAAAGTTCACATTAACTCTTTATAATATATATAAAATATTATTTCTTATTTTAAGCCAGGCTTTTTTGGTAATTACAATATTGCTACAAATTTTAAGAAAAGAAGCTAGAGTCATTTAAATTAAACCATTTAATTAAACTTTTTAAATTCTAGTTTTTGAATGTGTGGAAAAAACAATAGTATATTTAGTACTAGTGAATAGTACTACCCATATTTCTAATATAAGGAGAGTCAGAAGACAAGTTTCTCATAGATTATAGCAATTTCATATATATCAGATTTGATGCCTAAAATTTACTTGTGATTATTCATAACCTATTTCTCAAGGGGTAAAAAGCCCTTGCTGTATTATCTACAAGTTTAATATTTTCAAAGAAAATTACATTTACTATTATAAAAATACAATAGATTAACAGTAATAATGTTTGATTGTCTGACTCAGGCCTATATGTCTTCACTTATTCAATCATATTACAGTATAATACTCATAAATTAAAAGACTTTTAAAGAATTAATAGGACAGTTTGTCCTAGAAGCATTATGTAGTATACTGTCTCTGTCATATTTACTGATTTAATTGTTAAAATGAAAATTCAATTCTGTTGTAACATCTTTCTCTCCACGATGCCAAATAATATTCCATAGATGTATTAGTTAGATTTCTTTGTAAAGTCCTTCATTTATTTAATATTTTTCTACCTTAACCCTTTCATCAGCTCTAAATTGTTCTCTTATTGGTTCATGTGTGATGATTGTATTCCTATAACTCAGAAATTAATCTTTTCTTGTTTCTTGGACTCCTATGGCAATTTGGTGAACTCTATGGACTCTTTCTCAGACTAATAGTTTTACATAATTGAAGGAAATGTTAAATTTCAATTCAAAGTTAACAGAAATAAAGATGTAATTTTTTCTCTAACAATTCACAAACCCTCTGAAATCTGTTCATGGACCCCTTCCCACCTTAAACCAAGCTAAGAATATATGCATTTAACCTGAATACAAACTATTAGACGATACATTCCCTTGTAACTGATACTTTTATACTCATAAAATGTGCAAAAGTTCTGGGCCTCTTATAGGTTTAATCCTATATATGAATACCATTGAAGAAGCTGCTTTTATATGATTCTCTTGATCCATAACTATTATCTCCTCTTTACATGCAAATATGGTAGTCAAAAAAGTAACCAAAGGAAGAGTCATAAAATTAAAAGAAATCAATATACGGTAGCTATTCTGCTACAGATAAATTATTGTGTAGGTATACAGAAATACATATGGATATATAGGATATTTGTATATGTATAGATTGCTATTTATGAGTACTTGACGATTTAACTCATGCATGCAAAGTATGTACTACCACCCCCTTCCAATGCCTTAAACCTTTATCCAAAAGATCCTATGAAAGCTGCCTATAAGAGCCAAAAGTCTTACCATTTTTTAAACCATATTGACAAAGGAAACTTGCAATGAAAAAAACATTTCCTATAAATACATATCAGCCCTAGTCTTTAAGTAGTTAACTACCAAAATAGACTAATTAAAAAAAAACAAACTTTAATATTGGTTTAATCAACTGAATTACTATCTCCACAATTTCTCAAGAGTAGGGTTGATAAGAATTGGAGGAAATAGTAAGATTTTTCATCTCTTGGACTGAGGGAAGAAGGCCCTTTCTACACAGACTGCCATATTTGTGACATCTAATTAACATTTATATAGCTCTATATATTAGAAATCATGGATAGAGTATCATAAAAGATGGGGGGAGGGGGTTTTGACATTAATATTGCTTTCCTATTTTATAGCACTATTTCTAATGGAAAAGGACAATTAGGTATCACCATAAATAGAATGCTAGGCATCGAGTCAGGAAGACTCATCTTCATAAGGTCAAATCTGACCTTAGATACTGACTAGCTGTGTGACCCTAGGCAAATCAATTAATCCTGTTTGCTTCAGTTCCTCGTTGTAAAATGAGCTGAAAAAGGAAATAGCAAACTCCAGTATCTTAGCCAAGAAAACCTCAAATGGATTCATAAATGTAATGTTCAAGCTAGCTTTCTGGAGGGCCGTGGGTCCAGCCTTAGTCTCAGCAGAATAATCACTACAAAAATAGTTAGGAATAAAGTCCAAAGTCTTTATTATCTTCTTCACAGTCTGTCTCCTTTGCCTGGGGTGGGACTAGCTTTCTGGGGACCTTCATATGGTTCTTGGTCTTAGTGAAGAAGTGAAGGAGATAGGAGAGCCACCATGATGGTCTTTCTCTTCAAGTCTGTCCTCCAGCCTCCAGTCCTTTGTCTTCTCTGTCCATCTCCACGTCCTCTTCTAGATCTGATTCTGAGCTTTTAAATACTCTATTACAATTAAATCCATTCATCATACTGAGTATAAGCCAATCATTATATCACTAGGGAACCATTATTTGTTGTAAGATTAAATCAATCATACTAAACAAGAGAACTATTAATCACTATGCTAAACTAGATAATCAGTCTTATCAATTCCACTGAGTTGATACCTGATAGGTCTCACTTGAAACAGGTATACATCCATCCATCAGCCTGGGAGGTATTACACAAGCACATAGTAATATAACACAGGCTAGTAGTGATGGCTCTCCTCTGAGCCAGCACAGGCTGAATGTGCTGTAGCAAACATGAATTATATATGCAAGTAGTGATATAACAAACAATATGAATCAACATGGTATTGTAAAAGATTTCCATAAGTCCTAGAAGGAGGGTATATAAATAATAATCAAACATACACCTCCCTCAGCAGCCAAGAGACAGTCCAAAACCAATCTGTTGTTCATTACTTTATGTGTCAGGGAATCCAATGATTCCTGCAAGTTTTGAAGTCCTACAACAGTCTCATTGTGTGTTAGGGAATCCAATGATTCCTACAGATTTTGAAGTCCTGTAACAGTCTTATTATGTGCTAAAGAATCCAATAATTCCTGATGGTTTTCAAGTCCAAAAACAAATTTAACATGTCTCAGAGAATTCAATGATTCATGCGGGTTTTGAAGTTCTGCAACAGTTTTATCAACAGTTTTTGATGTTCATGACTCAAATGCCATATACATTGAGTTAACAGTCATGCTTTTTCAGTGGCACATTTAGTAAGAGATGGAACCACCTGATGTTTCTTGAGTTTTCTCCTTTGTTTTGAGGTTTTTCTCTTTTTCTGTCTCTCTCCGATGGCTTATTGGCACCCATCTGATTCCTTCTCCATCTGTAGAGATACAAGCAAACACTTTCCCCCAAACAGGTAACCTATCTGGTCCTTCCCATTCACCACTTTCTGGATCTCTCTTCATCACCTGGTGATTATATTGGAGCTGCTTGCACTGGACATTGCCCTTCCATCAGATTATAAAACCTATATTCTGCCCAATTGTAATCACTTTCTCCCATCAGGTTGCTTTTCAGCTGATTGATCATTTCAGAGTACTGAACTTCTAAAGACTCTCTGGATGTAACCTCAGCTGCCATCATGCCCCATCTGTTTTTTGCCTGGGACACTGGAGCTGGGCCCCACCTCTCATTTCCCTGGGTCATTCTACATTCTGAAGCCCAATGGAAGTCTCTGTTGTATTTTGGGTATAGGGTTTTGTCTTGTTCTCTCACCCTGTCTTCTCACTTTATCTCTATGCCAACACTGAGCTTTCAAATGCTCCACGTTACAATATTGAAAGCATTGACGAGTCTCTCTGGAAGTCCCATGCCAAAAGGGACCTTGTCTTCCCATGTTCTGCATCATAACCTGGGTATAAAAAGCATTTGTGCCCACTGTGACACAGCATTTTATGATCTCATCTAAAGGAGGATCCTTGTGTAGTCCTAGTTTAATTCTTCTATAAACCTCATTAGCATTTTCTTTAGCAAGTTGTTTTATCATTATTCCTGTTGCTGCATTTTCACCAATAGTTCATATGACACCTATTTGCAGACATCCCATGAAATCAGCAAAGGGTTCATTTGGACCTTGTTCAATTTTCCTGAAGGCTTCCCCTCTATCTTGTTTTCCTGGGAGGTTGCCCCATGCTTTGATAGCAGGAACAATAATTTGCTCATATGCTATCAAAGGGTAATTAATCTGTGTTAAAGTATCTGCATAATGACCTACACCTGTTAATTGGCCAAAGATGACTGGTATACTAACTCCAGGCTGCCTATTTCATTGGGCTTGTATTCTACAGAGTTCACAATACTCAGAAAGCCACAAGTTCTGTCCAGGTTCTTAAACTGTCCTTGCTATAGATTTCTAATCATTAGGGGTTAAAATTTCAAAAGCCAAATTCTCTAATACCATCTTAACATAAGATAATATAGCCCCATAAAGAGTGCAAGCCTTTTCCAGATCTTTGATAATTTCCAGATCAAAAGGAGGGTATCTTCTCTTGCTTGACCTGAAGAATCAAATTTTTCAACCACAGGGTATGCTTTTATTATTGAATCAGATATATCATGTCTTTTTTTAGCTATAATTAGTGCCTTTTCTAATCATGTCATAGGGGGTGGACAAAGCTGCTGCATGGGTGGTGCTGATTGAGAAGCATCACATTTCTTAATTTCATCAGCACTGTACTTAAATCTTTTCTGGTTTAATTCTTCATGCTTTTCAGCTACTTTATCAATATCATCTCCCTCCTCCTCTTTCTTCTTTTTCCTCATTTTAATACTTATATAATTCTTTAAGGCCAATTGTATTATGTTGTATATACAGAATATTTCTTCAGCAATTGAATCAGGACCATTATCATGGTAATATTCCATTAGTTGCTCTCCCACTAGTTTCCACATATCTGGCTCTACTTTTTCTTCCTTAGAGAACCAAGGAGACGTGTATTTTAATATTTCTAAAAGTCCAATGATCTGCTTCCAAGTTATAATCAAACCTTGGTTCTTTATTAGCTTAACCAAACATTCTACACACTTCCCTTGGAGTGGGGAAGGTTCTTTTCTAATCATTTGTCCCATTTCAGTTGAAACACTAGTTTAGCCTTTACCAAAATGTCCTGCTTGTCTATTTTTGTACTCACACTATTTCCAGGTCACAAGGACTTCTCCACTGAACTCACAATGTGTCAGTTGAACTTCTGAGTATAAATCCTTACATCCATGTTCCAGCAGCCAAAATGTAATGTCAGGCTAGCTTTCTGAAGGTCATTCAAATGGACCTTGGTTTCAGCAGAATAATCACCACAAGACTAGTCAGGAATAAAGTCCAAAGTCTTTATTATCTCTTTCACAGTCTGTCTCCTTCTCCTGGGGCCAGGCTAGCTTTCTGGGAACCTTCACATGAAGAGTCAGATGTGACTGAAAAATGACTGAATGACAACTTCTAAGGGAAAATTCACTGCAAATTTCAAAAAATTATATAAAAATCATGATTTTGTAAAATATATCCTATTGTTAAATTAGAAATTTTCTATAACTGAAAGATATGCTATATCACAACAAAATATTTAAAACAGGAACAGCAAAATAAGTGAATGCTTGTCTGAGTAATATGCATCTGTGTGATCTGACACAGTTGAATAAAGGCTGAATAAGAATCTTAAAATTTTGGTCAATAAGGTCAGGTGACAGCTCAGCCAATGTGATGAAGCTATTCCTATGAAGTAAAGAAATAGATTTAAGGGGCATAGGTTTGCAAGATGTCCCTATTGGAAACCATTGTGCTAATCAACCTGCCATGCAGGAAAGCAGAGCCAGTGATTTTTCTTCATGTTTTGATACCATCAGAAGTGAAAATACCTAGGAGCAAATTAAAATAACCAATTTCTCACTTGATGGAAATACGTTAAATGATAATAATATTGATCCCTAAAACAGGGGGGGAAATAAATTGTGAGCATTAATACTTACATGACACAACATGTGTTATAATTATGTCATGATAAAATTGGAAATGGATCTCCCCTGTTATATGTAAGAACTTCATATTCTTTCTTTTTTTAATGGTAGACTCATCTTTAAGTCATACAACATTTTACCAATCAGTACAATGTAGTAATTTTTAAAAACTTCAGCTAAAAGCCTAGATTAGATGAAATAAGATGTGAAATTTAAAGAAAAACTAAACCCTAAAGAGGAAAAGTTAAAGACCTTAAGGTTATTTTAAATGGTCACTTAATATAAACACTGGAGATTTTGCAAATAAGAGGAAAAACAACACCAATAACCCAAATTATTTTTGAAAAGGAAATGGAAATACTTAAAGTTGAGTTCTGAAAAAGCACTTTTTAAGTCTGAAGACATCAATCCAAAAGTAGAGTGTTTGTCACTTATTATAGCCCATAGTAAAGACACACATCATTATCCTTCCACAGTATTTGACCCAATGTGTACAAACATATCAGAATCTAAACACAAGAACATAGGTATCAGCCAATGCCATAGCAAGAACATTAGTATCAAAGATGAAACTCAAGAAATACCACAAAGAACTATCAAGAGAGAGAGAGAGTTATGAGATCTGTGGAAAGACATTGGAAGATTCCATTAATATTTGGTTAGTACAGGCAATAGAGAAGATGAATACCATATCATCCAATTGCAAACAACAACAACAAAAATATATGGAAGAGAACATGGAAAACCAAAGCCTAGCAGAAGCCTAGATTTACTGAATCAGCAATTGAAAGCAAAATCAAAAAGTTGTCAATAAAAAGAATTATGGAAGCATAAGGAATAGAATAAAAATAATTTTACTTTATTATTACAATATTTTACAGACTTTATTATAGAAGCTTAAGAAGTGAAAGAAAGAAAAGAAAAGGGAAAAAATGCAAGCACAGACTCACTGAAGAAGAAGATAGAAAATTTCTGGTTGTCTATAAGGTCCCATGAAATAGAACACAATGAAAACTCAAATTAGATCAAATGAGAGACAGAAATCTTATGCATTATTATGATACTAAATCACTGTACAGTCACATTAAGGAAAGTGACTGAAATTCTGACTTTACAAAATTGGAAAGAGGCTGAGGTGGATGAGATCCATAAATATTGACTCAAACATTTCACAGTTACACATGCATTACCAGAAAAGCATTTAACAGCTTTCTCTCAAATGCAAGCCAAATCTCACCTTTCTTGACAGAAGACATCCTGTAGCTAATACCATAAGATGGGAACACCAGAAATTCCTTTAAATACAATTCAGTTATACTGTTTATGTCCTTTATATTTATATATTCACAGCTTATATAACCCCCCAAAAAATCTATAAGAACTTATAAGAAAACATTGGCTGAGGAACAAAAAGTGTGTGTCAGAAAGTCTTGAAGTTATAAAGAACAATTTATTATTAATTCAGCAATTATTGAACATGTTTCCTGAGAGCACCATAATATTAGTACTATTTCTGTTGATTCCTGGAAAATACTTGACTTAGTTCTGCACTCATGGCTCATTCATATACTAAATATATATCATAGACCCAAATATAGTAAGAATGCTAGAGGATTTTATGTTAACATAGAAAACTGTTCTAAATTTAAAACATTCTACCAGCACAATAATATCAAGAATAAATGATATAAACTATGCTTTTTTTATAAGGAGAAAGTTTGAGAGCATCATAGTTTTATCTAACCTTAAAACCATTACCATTTTTCTGAAATTTCCATTATTGAACTTCTGTACTTCAAAACTACATTTTTACTGCTGTACCATCCTGGAACTTCCCTCAGTATTTAGAGCCTCAAATATGGGAGTTGGGGGCCCAAAGATAACTTCTGCAGCTTCCTCTGTATATCTGAGGCAGATTGGTTAATAAAATGTATGCTAAGGACAATGGTCCCCTCTGGAAAAGTGGGGTCCAGATTAGTGTATTTCCTTAACGCCTCTACAAGGCAGCCCTGAAAGAAGGCAGGATTTTCCTCAGCTCTTTGGGTAGTCTCCCTAAGTTTGTCATAATTAACCTGCTTCTTAATTCCCCTCTTCATGCATTCATCAAGGCAAGTTAAGAGGTGATCCTTTTTCTCTCTATTACTATTCCCCTTCTGGTAGTTCCTGGGGTCTGAGACAGGCACAGCCCTTGGGAAATATCTACCAGAAAAGGAGGATGTAGCCATGTCATCCCCAAACTTTTGGACCAGATCCCAAATTCTCTTTTTCTCCTCCATAATTCAACAGGAGGAGATAATGATATTAACATTTCCCCAGGAAATATCAAATTGAAGAGCAATGGCTATAAACCCCTCAATATACTTTGTGGGTCCTTGGAGTACCAGCCCAGTCTTTCCTTAACTTGGGAAAGGTCTGACATTAAGAAGGGCACTTTGTTATGCCACAGTTTTCTTTAACTGTCCTGACTCAGTTTCCCTGTCTCAGTTTCCTTTACTGTTCTGTCTCTTCGCTCTCGGGCTATAAATTAGCAAGATAAAAGAGTAGATCTCCTGATTCTTTTATGGATTTATAATATTCCTTTAGAATATTCCAAGATTAACCCATGATATCTTTACTTCTTTGTCTCTGGAATTTTTAGGTTTTATGGCTTCCCCTCCCTGATAAAAACTTTCCCTCCCTTTCTCTTCTTTGTCTCCAAAAAGGTATTTAAGAAGTTGGGGTTCCTTCATTCATTGCTGGAGAATGGCGGCTGGCAGCTGTATGCTGGACGCTGGATTCTTTGGGTCCTCCAGCCCTGGGACCAATATGGATTCCTTGGTCCCAGTATACTTATCTCTGTCTGACTGGCTAATCTGAGACGAGAGTCCTGTCCAGTCAATCTTACTCTCCCATTAATAAAAATATTAAAACTATCTAATCTCTCTCCTGCCTCAGTTTCTCCGGCATTACAACTTGTACTCTCAGTGTCCCTCCTCAAGAGTCTGCTACTTCTCTCAGGGGGCAGAGGTTAGCAGGGATGGCTGGATCAGGATCCTAAATAGAAGATATAGCTGAATCAGGTTCCTCAGGAGGAAAAAGGGGATCCCACTCCTCGTATGAGAAGGACTGAAGAGTGGGAGCTGGGCAGCCTCAGAATTCAGTTCAGGAGATTAGGGGGGTCGGGTTGAAGAAATATTGTGGGACCCAAGGTCCTGTTTTTGATAAGAGAGTGGTTTTGTAAGGGATATGCAGGCCTTCTGATAAGGACTGCATTGGAGAACAGGGGAAGGATCTTTTGGCCCTAAAGAAATGAAAAAGAGGGGGTCATCTAGAAGGTCATTATCTATCTCCAGTTCCAATGCCGTAAATCTTATCAGCAGCATTCTGCAGTGCTGTCTTAATTTAGGATCTTGAGACAAGGCCACAAAGGCTTGGACATAGAGAACTTGAGTCCACTAGCCTTGCATTTGGCAAAACAAATCAAGTTGCTGGATAGTGCTGTAGTTAATTGAGCCATTGATGGGCCATTTTTCCTGGTTCTCTAAAATATATTGAGGCCAGGCAGTACTGCAAAAGTAAATGAGTTTCTTAGTCTTGAATGAGATGAGATCTTTCAAGACAGTTGTGAAAATCGAGTAAAGCTTCATCTATTTCAAAGTTTGAGTAGGCCTGAAGGACTTTAAGGTCAAGGGCATACTTAGTGTCTCCTCCCTGCAAAGTGTCTCCTCCCTGCTATCTTAAGGACATACTTAAAATCTTCCTGCTATCCCCTCCCTGTTAGCCCCCTAAGGGCATACTTAAGTCCTCTTCTTGTTATCCTCCCTATTTCAGTCAAATATGGGCAACTATGTACTCGTTGGTCAAGTTCAATTTCTTGGATAGTTCCCGCATTTAGAATGTAAGATCCTCAGCCAATAAGGATGAGGGTCAGTGGTGGGAGGGGGAATTTGCATTAGGGATAAAAGCGCCAACCCTACCCCCTACGGTGCCTCCTCCCTTCGATTGTCTGCTCTATGGGCTGGATGCCCCTTCTCGAGAATGTAAATAAACTTTGCTTTGCTTCTAGAGATCTATCCAGTTGTTTTATTAATGGTTTCTGACCCACACAGTCTTGAGATCTTTCAAACTGAATTTGTCTCTTGTTTTTTAAGAAGCATCCTAAGGGAGAATTCTTAGGGATAGAGGTGGATTGCCCCATTTTGCCACAAGCCTTAGATTTCCCCAATTCTATAGTGCCTCATTCTCCCAGGCATCCCTAGGGAGAGAGAGATGACAAAACATTCCTTCCTTAAGGGACTTTTTGTCAGAACGCAGGAATGCCAGTCTCAGTGTCCCCAGATAGAGAATTCTGCTGAGCCTGGAGCTCCCAAGGAGCCATATTTTCCTGGCAATTTTTGGATGTCCTAGTTATAGAATAGACAATCAGCAAAAAGGGGCTTACCTCAGCCAGACTCTCAGGGATCCCCATACTGGGCCATCAAATGATGAGGAGCAAGAATTGAGGACAAGAGATCCCCTCTGGTTGATATTGCAGATACCTTGTGAAAGAATTTGT
Source organism: Antechinus flavipes (assembly GCF_016432865.1). NCBI lineage: Eukaryota > Metazoa > Chordata > Mammalia > Dasyuromorphia > Dasyuridae > Antechinus > Antechinus flavipes. Next base: position 308,398,507 of record NC_067400.1, on the reverse strand, counting down.
AAACCCAAAGTTTATGGCAAAAAGGGGATTTACTTATACTAAGAAGACACTTTCTTAGTGGGCAAAGAATCCTGTTAGAATGATTCTTGCAAAGATGAGTTAACAAACCCTTAAATTGGATTAGTCTTGGCCTCAGGGCTGGAGAGCAGTTTGAGCTACTCAATAGAGAATATTGACTATGCTCCAAGCAAGATTTCCAATTGAATGGGAGTTGTCAGGGAAAGGTGTGTCCCTTCCAGGGTTTGAGAGTCAGGAATTCGCCCCAAAGGGGACACAATTTACATCATTAAGACATCTATTCTGTAATTTTTAAAAATGGATAGGAAGAACATAAATTGCTTCCTAAAGCAATTAATACTTCTGCAATATATATATATATAATATATACTTTTAAAACTATAATATATATGTATGTAGGTACATGTACATATAAGTGTGTGTTGCATGTATGTACATTTATTTATATATATATGTAAATACTTTTGAAACTATAAAATAGGATTGACATATTCGGAAAATATCCTAACAAAAACTCAAAGAATATAAATAAAACAACTTTTAACCCTATGAGGCAACTTTGGAAAGATTAATAATGCTTCACAAAAAAAGGAGAAAAAGGATAGATAGATGTTTTCAGGAGACATAATAAGAAAACAATTCTGTGGATCTATCTTACTATATTTAGTCTCAGACATTCTTTTGCAAGCCTTATGGATGATAACACCAGTTTCCTCTATTTGCTGCTGTAGTTCTAACCCAGAGCCCAGCATTAATGACAAAAATGTCCTTTGTCTCTGAATGGAAAAATTCATCTTCTTCCTCTTTTTCCTATCTGTGCATTAATTAATACATCAAACAGCCTGGGTCTTTTGTTGGCTAACACTTTATCATAATGTTAATGACTTAAACAGAAAGTAAACATTTGGGAAAAGAACAAAGCTTACAAAACTTTGGCTGCCTATCAAACAGCCTACAGGGGTCAAATGGAAGCAGGAAGTGAGAAAGAGTGAACAGAACATATAAATATTCAGCTTCTTCCCTGAGAGGGAAAAAAGGGAAAGGGAGAAGGTTACTATCATTTCTTTCCAGATCACCTAGGTCTGATAAGATTCAAACTAACTGTAGTTTATACTTAGAACATTTCTGTTATTACTTGCCTTGGATCATAACTCTAATGTACATTCTATGAGAACCTTCTGCCCTGGTCTTAGGCAAATATTGTTATGCCACAGTTCTCTTTAACTGTCCTGACTCAGTTTCCCTGCACTAGTTTCCCTTGTCTCAATTTCTTTAACTGTTCTGTGTCAATCCCCTAAGTTGTAAAACCCCCCTCTGGTCTGACTGAGGACCAATTACTCTAAGGTTATAAATTGTTAGCAAGATAAATAAGAGAGTAGACCTCCTGATTCTTTTCTGTCCTCAAGAATTTACAATATCCCTCTAAAATATTCCAAGATATCTCTGTGTATTCAGACATCCTGTCTCTGGGGGTTTTTTTAGGATTTATGGCCTCCCCTATCCTGACAGCTTCTTACCCCTTCCTTTGTTTAGAGAAAAGGTATTTAAGAAATTGAGGTTCCTCCATTCATTGCTGGAGGCTGGCGGCTGGAGGCTGGATTCTGGACGCTGGATTCTTTGAGATGACAGTCTCCTTCAGCCCTGGGACCAACATGGATTCCTTGGTCTCAGTATCTCTATCTGACTGGATAATTTGAGACTAAAGTCCTGTCCAGTCAATCTTACTTTCCCCTTAATAAAATATGAAAAACTCTCTAATCTCTCTCCTGCCTCAGTTTCTCTGGCATTACAATATAAATCTCTTGCCATCATCAGCTTTTCATAATGACTGCTGGATTATATCACAGGGTCTCTCATTCTCTGTCTCTCTTTTCCTCTGCCTCCCTTATTCCCTGCTTTCCTCTCTCTCTCTCTCTCTCTCTCTCTCTCTAAATCTCTCTCTCTCTCTCTCTCTCTCTCTCTCTCTCTCTCTCTCAATTTCTCTCTTTCTCAATCTCTCTCTCTCTCTTTCTCTCTGTCTATCTTGGAAGGAAGGTATACATGGTACTCAGGGAAGACTAGCATCTCTGATATGAGCAATTGTTGAGCCCTTTTTAGGGCTATTCATCTATCTTTAGTGTCTAGCTGAGATTCAACTCTTACCTATGGTTCCAAGAAGCTATAGCGTGTCCAGTGGTCACTCAAGGTCACCCCTTGAGAATCTATCTCAACAGAAGAACTGAACAAGCAGTGAGTAATTTTCAAACCTGTCAATGAATTAGAAGATCTACCAAAGCATGTGAAAACTTCCTCTGATGGAATGGGTAGAGGAGAACAATTTGTTCCAATGGCCATGATGGCTGATGAAGCAAGCACTGTGGAGTACTTAAAGCTTGAATAGACATGGAAGACATCAAGACATCCACTGCCATCAGCAGTCATCTTGATTTTTGTCCTGCCACTAGACTTCAATGATTCTGGAAGAGAATGTAAGGTTTACCATCTTCTGCAACTCTGCCTCACTTAAATCCAATTCACATATGAATTAAGAAAACACCTTTTGATGCACAACTTGTGATGTCACTGATAAATCAAAGGACAAACAACAACACCATAAGAACTTTCTAGTTCAGGCTTGGGGAAAACCTTGTAACTTGAGGAGACTAGGTTAATTCCTAAACTAGGAGATCATATCTCTCCCCTATATCTTGAGTCTTTACCCTACAAGAAACCCTGTAAACTTAAAAAACTGAATTAAATATAATATTTGTCCCAAAGTCCATGATAGGGTATTCTTTCATTATTGGTGAAAATGAATGTCATGTTCTGTATTAGAGGTAGGACAAAGTTGACAAGAACAGGAGAGTTCCAGTATTCTTTAGTCTTCGGGACTCTTTGAGTTCAAGGCATTCCTGCCTTTCAAGTTTGAAAGGGAAGATAGAAGAGGTTAACTTCATTTGGGATTATTGAAGTGAGAGGAATTGGCATTCTCTACCACATCCCTATGTACAATTTGCTACACTAAAGACTTTGGAGAGCTCTCCCTGGATGAGATCTAGACATTCTATCTCTTGATTGAACAGTTACTTTGTTTCCAATGAGAAAACTTCTTTACTCTGTATTGTCTGGTATATATTTTTCTTATTTGGAAAATATCCTAACAAAAACTCATAGAATATAAATAAAACAGCTTCTAATCCTGTGAAGCAGCTCACAGAAGCAGAGGACGCAAAATTGTCCTTATAAACCTGTGAAAGGTTTTCCTCTGTCAACTTAAAAATGTTAGTTACTTTTAATGTAGAGAGATTAATACCATGGAATTATTATAATAAGGAATCGAAAAGCAGTCATAATTTATAGAGACAATGTTTAAAGTCAAAATAGAGTGGTTAAGAATTTTAAAACAACTTTTCTAATCATAAGTACACTTTAAATGATTAATTTATACTTTCTCCATATTTGACATTTCATGATTTCACAAACTCAGTATCATACATTCATAGTTTGAGAACAAACTATCATCAAATTCACTCCCTTTTCATTTAAATAGAACAGTGTCTGTATTATTTTTTCCACAGACATTCTTGAAAATTAATTAAGCTGTAATTCCATATTTTCAGTTGTTTTGAAATGTTTTTACTTGGATATCAAACTCAACATGACCAAAGCCAAACCCATCATCTTTCCTCCAAAGCAAGCTTTCTCTTCTAACTTTTCTATTTTTATCAATAGCATAATAATGCTTCCAAATCCTAAGTTCAAAATCTTGGAGTCTTTTTTAACTTCTCCTTCTCTTTTGATATCTAGATTCTTTTTGTCAACAAGTCCAAATGATTATTCACTCAAAATATAACTTGGACTTATTGCTTCCTTTCCATTCCCATTGCCATCATTCAAACCAAAGTATTCTCATAAGCTTAAATAATTCAAGTAGTTCCCCTGCCTACAAACTTTTCTCAATTCAATATACTTTATTTATGCCACTATTAGGTTGATAATTCTGAAGATGTAATTTCACATCAATATGGCTAGATTAGGAAATTATTTGATGTATCAAATAATGTGCAAATTTATTTTTCAAAGTCATTCATAATTTAGTCTAACTGATCTAACATTAAATGAACTATCTATGATCTAATAGATATCTTTTGCTTCAGTTGAATTGATCTCATTCCACAGTATATAAATCATTATTATCACCATGCCTTTCCCCCTTCTGTCTCTCTTCTACTTTCTACCTATCCAAATCCTCCCCTATCATCCAAAAAAAAAAAAAAAACCCTCCTTATACTGCTCATGTTAGTGATTCTCTCATTTTATTTCCTATTAGTATTTAATGCACACATTTTGATATTTGATCCTAATCTATATCCTATCTCCATGATGAGAATGTAAAATGCTTATGGAAAGGAATTATGTTTTATATTTTTTATATTGTTTGGTATCTCTAACATCTTGGAAACATGGTTAAGAGAGACTCAAGAAGCACTTCTTAAATTTAAATTTCATTGAAATGACATTCAGTCCCAAGATCATTTCTAAAATGAATTTTTCTTTTTCCTGAACATGCTAGGGTTCAAGTGAGATCACAGATTCCAAGAAATTCCTTCACCTTCAAAAGATCTCTGGCTAAGAGAAAGGGCTGTTGTTTTTTGTTTGTTTGTTTGTTTTCAAGATGAAGAAACACTGACAACCTGCTTTAGCTAATTATATTTGCCTAACCTTATTTGTCACAGAACTTTATCATTCTTAGTGAAGACGACAAACATGCTCCTGGATTTCCTGACAGGATCACTCCCTTCCACAAGAATCAAAGGCAGGGTGGATTATGTGCAGTTTAGCCAGTTCACTCCTTGGCTGGCAGGGATGAATGAGGGATGCATCTGGAGTGTAGTGGCATTGATATACCAGGAAATTAACAACTCTACTACTGATTGCCCTAACTTCCAGAAATCCCCTCTCCTGATGTAGAAAATTATCAGCCTACCTCAGGACCCAGAGAAGCATTAAATGTTCTTAAATGTCTGTGCATTTATGATTGAGATGCATCAACAATTAAGTAGAGAATTATTCTTTTGTTTTTGGAGGAGCGTCTTGATATCTCTGTTTCTCCTCTCTACTATTGCCTGTCCTTCAGGATTAAAAGGTATGCCATGGTGTGTAAAATCTGATACTGTGCAAAAAAATGTGCAAAATGTTTACAAATATAAGCAGGTCCATTATCTGTATTTAATTGCTTATGGCACACCCATAATTGCAAAAGCTTGTATAAGGAATTCAGTGACCACTCAGACTGTCTCTTTTACTGCTGGTATTGCAAAAGTAAATTCTGAAAAGGTATCTACTACAATATAGATAAAAGACAGGTGACCAAAAGATTTATAATGGGTCAGATCCATTTGCCAAATTTCATTAGGTCTCAAATCACTAGGATTTTTCCCTGGAAGGAGTGTAGAAAAGTGGAAAAGAAGGCAAGCTGTACAGCATTTTACCATGCTCCTAGCTTCCTCTTTTGTTATCCCAAATTGCAAACGTAAAGCTCAAACAGCCTAGTGATATGGAGAATGAGATTCTTGCACTGCCTGAAATAAAGAAGTATTGGCTAACATGTTTAGAAGGCTATCTGCCTTTGAATTTCCATAAAAAATAGCATCTGGAAGCTCATTATGAAAGTGGACATGCAAGATATAAATCTTTCCTGGATGCTTTCTCACTTGCTCCTAAAGTTCCTTAAAGAGCTGATATATATTAGAAGCTACAAATTTTATTTGTGCTGTGGCAATTCTTTGTACCACACCTACTGAATAGGCTGAATCAGATATTATATTTACATCTCTTGGATAATAAGTAAAAGCTAGCATGATTGCATACAATTCATTCTGTTGAGTGAACTAAAAAGAAATTCTGACGATCTCTTTATAATTAAGTCATGTGCTATAACATAGCACAAATGTTATATTTGGATGCATTTGTAAAGATAGTTGGTCCTTTAAGTGGAACCTTAGAAACCTTTTCTTCAAAAATCCATGGCCAATTATATAATAGCCTGGTTATCTTTAATGGAGACCCATGTGTAAAGTTTGGAGCTGTGGCCAATAAAATTTGCCACTCTGGGAAGGTTTCACAACATACATTAATTTGTGCATTGGAATACAAGGTGTATATCTTGTCAGATCTTATCCCAGATACTTGTACTACTCACTTAATGGCTTTTAATAAAATTTTAGCCACAAGCACTGGGTAAGGAGTAAGACTTTGTTCTGATTGTGCTGGGAGGTTCACCTATTCTATCACACTGTGCCTTTGATGAAGGACTGTTATATATTCCTCTTTTGTAGCAAAAACTGTTATTTCCAAGGTTTCTGAGTAACTCTTTCAACCACATTGGATAAATCCAGTTCAAGAGCATGGTAAAAGCCTCTTGAACTTCTTTTGTAAGCTGGTGTGAGGAATTTAAAGCAGTGTCTCCTCTTAAAATGTCATATAATGGTTGTAATTGATAGGTAGTCAAGCCTAATACTGGACGCATCCATTGGATATCTCCTATCAATTTCTAAAAGTCATTAAAGGTGCTCAACTTCTCTGTTCTTAAAGAAAGGTTTTGTACTGTAAGCACCTTGGGGTATATTTCATACCCTAAATATTGAAAAGGAGCATGTCTTTGAATTTTTTCTGGAGGTATATGCAATTTCCTTAATGATTCTATGGTCTTTTGTAGACATGCTTCTAACATTTGCTCCTCAGGTGCACACCACAAGATATCATCCATGTAATGTAACAACATAATTCTTGTAAATGCTTTTCTTATTGGAGTAAGAGCAGCAGCAACATACGTTTGACACATAGTAGAGCTATTTTTCATTCCCTGTGCCAAAACTGTCCATTCATTTCTTTTATAAGGCTCAGCTAAAATAATGCTGGGCACTGAAAAAGCAGATCTTTTCATATCCTCCTTCTCTAGAGGTATAGAATAGAAACAGTCCTTAATGTCTATAACCCAAAGGACCATTTTCTAGGGAATTGAGTAGAGATGGAAGTTCAGGCCGAAGAGTTCCCATAGTTTCCATCTCTTCATTTACTTTTCTTAAATCAGTCAACATCCTCTATTTTCCAGATTTCTTTTTTACAACAAATAAAGGGAAATTCCAAGGATTTAGAGAAGTTTTTAAGTGTCCTTGGTCAAGTTGCTCCTGTACTATATCTAATAAAGCCTGAATTCTATCACTTGCTAAGGGCCACTAGCTAAGGGCCACTGTTCTATCCACACTGGTGTATCAATTTTCCATTGAATGGGAACAGGTAAGACTGTTGGCAGGCCTTCAACAACAGCCCTGCTTAAAAAGCCAAAGTACTCAATTTTGATCCTAACTATTGTTAAGATGTCTCTTACCTATAGATTAATGGGGATTTTTTCAACTACAAAAGGAATAAAAACTCCTGTTTCACCTTCAAATATCCATCTCAAAGGGGTAGTAATTTCAGCTTCTATTGATCCTCCTATGCCAGACATGTAGGTATCTGCCTTAATCTTTGGCCAATGACTGGGCTAATTGGCATCTCTAATGGACTGCATGATCTGCACCTGTGTCTAACAACTCTTTCAATGGTATGCCATTTACTAAGATAGTAAACATTGGACAGTCAGGTATAACAGCTGCAATCCAGAATATTCCTGGATTCTGTTGTTGAAGGTCAAAATCTGGGCAAATATCATCAGATTGCCTATTAGGATTCTGTATCAGTAAACCTGATGCTTCTACTTCTCCTGGATGATAAGTCACACATTGTCTATCTGTATTAGTGACTGGTATATTAGCTACACATTCCCTAGTTTTCCACATCATTGTATGAATAGACACTGTTTTGTAAGCACTCTCAGGAGGAGAAATGGTCAAGCCAACTATGCCTGAAGGAGAGGATCTATAGGCTGGACAGGAACAGATTTCACCCCTCCAGGAGATATCTCAGTAGTCTCAGCTGCATACAACTCTATTCTCCCCAATTGTAATCTCTTTCTCCCATCAGTTTGCTTCTCGGATGATTGATCATATTGGAGTACTGAACTTCTAAAGATTCTCTGGGTATAACGTGGGCTGCTATCATGCCCCAAGTGTTTTTTGCCTGAGGCTCTGGAGCTGAGCCCCATTTCCCGTTTCCTTGAGTCAATCTACATTCTGATGCCCAATAGAACCTTTGTTGCAATTTTGGACATTCTCTTATGAGTCTGAATTTTTATCTAGTTAAAGCTGCAGAATCAGTTATGCCCACTCTGTCAGGTGCCCCATTCCAGGATATGCACAAACCTTCAAGTGGCTATTGACTAAACTGCCAAATGCTCACTTCCTTGTATAAATAAAAATTTTATATGAACAAAGCTTTACACAAAGGCATATATTCAGTAGGATGCATTCCTCCCAGGAAATGTTGAGTGAATGGTTTGGTCTTCTCTTCCACCAACCACAATCATTTTGAAAACTAGAACTACTAGATGTGCTGCTTTAAGCCAGCCATTAAAAGAAAATAAACCAAGCTAATCAGAGGTAACTATATATAATAATTCCTCAAATCTTAAGTTATTGAGCTTTTTTTCTCAAGGTTATGCTGTTTTGACAATCCAAGCTGGCAATCATTTTTTCAGTTCTTTAATATTTTTATTTAAAGTTTTGAGATCCTGGAGATTTCTGAACACAATGTATAGTATTTATTACATAAGATTTCTTGAAATGGAAATGTATTGCTTTATATTATGAGTGCTCGTATGTTCTATTATGCACATGGCAATTTTTTTCTTTTTATTTTATATTTCAGTTTAAAGTAATTTAATTAAATTTTTAAAAAGGAAAACATAAAATCAAAAAATAAAGTTTTGGGTTCCAAATTCTATTTCTCCCTCCCTCCTCTTTCTTTCCCCTCCCTGAGATGATAAGCTATCATATATAGGTTATACATGCACAATTATATAGAAAAAAATTTTCATATTAGTCATTTTGTAGAAGAAGACAAGAATAAAAGAAAAAAAATGAAAAAAATAAAATGAAAAATAGCATTCTTCAGTCTGTATTCAAACAATATCAGTTCTTTCTGTGGAGGTAGAATGCTTCATCATTAGTGCTTTGGGAATGTCTTGGATCATTATATTCCTGAGGAAAAGCTAAGTCATTCATAGTATTTCATTGAACAGTATTGCTGTTACTGTGTACAATATTCTCCTGGTTCTGTTCACTTCACTAGGTATCAGTTCACATAAATCTTTCCAGGTTTTTCTGAAATCATCCTGCTTATCATTTCTTATACCACAATAATAAATAATCATGTACCACAGCTTCTTTAGCCATTCCCCAAATAAGAGGTAGCCCTTTCATGTCCAGTTCTTAGCCACCACAAAAAAAAAAAAGCTATAATAAATAGTTTTATACAAATAGATCCTTTTCTCTTCTTTTGGATGTCTTTGAAATATAGACCTAAGAGAGGTATTGTTGGATCAAAGGATATGCACAGTTTTATAGCTCTTCAGACATAGTTCCAAATTGCAAAGTTAGATTTCTTTAATGAAAAAGACAAATCAAAGTTAGATTATCTTAGAAGTATACTATTTAGCTCAAATTATATCTCATGACCTTTATCTTGTACAAAAATTAGACTTTAATCTGAAGCTTGAAGAATTAAAAAAGCCTGTGTTGTAAAGAATATTTCAAAATCTCAAAGAGATACAATAAAGTTTCAAAGTGTGTTCAAAGTCCCAATTTCAGTCTGCTATTTTTTTCCTTATTAAGAAAAAGAAACAATCCAGGAGCCCTTTCCAACCCTAGAAAGGAATTCCGTGTATCATTTCCCACCTGATATAATGCTTCTTTGTCATTCCAAGTATCATTTTTTAGCAGTCATTCTTTCCTTCAAAAAAGATACTATTTCTCTCATTTCATGAAAGGATTTAGTAAGGCAGTGTCTCCCTCTGCCAATCTATTATGAAGCTCATTTTATTCTCTTTATGCCCTTTCCAGGAAAAAAAAGACATTATTTTCTTCTTTATCTATGCTCTTTTAAATGAATTCTCTGTGTCAGGAACTCTGGCAACTGCTCTCTATCTTCTTTCTCCCATTGAAGAATGCTATCTGATCTTTCTTTTACTCTAAATCCAAAGAATATTTTGCTACCAGTCAATTGTTTCTTACATTTGAGGTAATTTCATTAGTACACAAGAGTTCTCAAAGTTAATACATTGTGTGTACGTGGCAGCAGACAATTCCAACTTCCATCCACTGGCACCATTTCTGAATTATGAGGGAGTAAGTGGGCAAATTGGAAACATGGAAAAGTAATCACATTTTACATTCCTCTAGCAGCTTTGTGTTTCTAGATTTGGATTATTAGAACCTTCAAAGAGAAACATTCATGAGAAACGAGAAGAAATGGCAAGTCTATATGAAATCTGTATTTTATGGAAGTATCAGAGTTTAGATTCTTTTGTGATCACAGTCATTTAAATGCTAGTCAAGTAAACTCAGTTTCAATTTCTAGTCAAAGAGAGTCCCATTTAACTATTTTTTCCCAATGAAAAAACACATTCTTCTTGGCTAGTACATTTCATTTGATAGATAATGGATGATCATTTGATATCCATGTTATAGTAATTCTGCTTTAACAATTAAAAATTAAGATCCCATGTGGATCTTTTCAACAATGAGATGATTGAGGCCAGTTCCAATGATCTTATGATGAAGAGATCCATCTACACTGAGTGTGGATCATAACATAGCATTTTCATTCTTTTTCTTGTTGTTTGTTTGCATTTTGTTTTCTTTCTCACCTTTTTCCCCCTTTTTTCTAATTTTTCTTGTGTAGGATGATAACTGTATAAATGTGTATACATATACTGGATTTAGCATATTTTTAACATGTTTAACATATATTGGATTACTTGCCATCTCGGGGAAAGGGTGGCAGAAAAGGAAGGGAATTTAGAACACAAAGTTTTGCAAGGGTCAATGTTGAAAAATTATGTATGCATATGTTTTGAAAATAAAAAAGTTTTAGTAAAAAAAAAAATAAGATCCTATTAGATGGCACAAACGGTCAACTAGGTAGTGAATCAGATAGTATTCTATGCTTGGATTCAGGAAGACTCATCTTCTTGAGTTCAAATCTAGCCTTAGATTGTTGCTAGTTATATGATCAAGAACAAGTCACTTAACCCTGTTTACTTCACTTTCCTCATCTGTAAAAATGAGCTGGAGAAGGAAATGGCAAACCATTCCAGTATCTTTGCCAAGAAAATCTCAAATCACAAAGAGCCAAACTTGACTGAAAAATGACTGAACAACAGAATGATGAGAATATTTGAAAGGAAATGATCAATAGCTATTTTAGTTATACTTCACTTATAACATAGTTATACAATATTTCCTAAAGGTTCTCAAATTCAGGAGGTCCTATTTCAAATATAATAAATTCAATTATTCCACAATGTGCTATTAAGACATTATCTCTTCCTGATTTTATTCATTCATAACATAGTTTCTACACAAAGTTAATCATCTGCAGTCAAGATATTATATGATCTCATTTGTAACTTAGAAATTCTATTAAAAATATTTTTTAAGGTTCATACTAATTGCCTGTTGTTCATTTTTATGTCTTCCTAATGAAATATGAAATGCTCAAATAGCTTGTCAACAAAGTGCCAAGTATTTTATGAGACATTATAAATATTCTTTGTCGTTTTTCTATTCCTAGCTTCACTTCTATATGAGATATATTATAGTCTGGGCATTCTAAAAATTGACATGCTAAATTTTATTTTATTGGAAAGAACATAGTGGAGGAAGGAGAGAGTAATAGACATTTTCTGAGATTATAGGACAGAGAATTTTCTATAAAAGAGGTCTGCCCAAAACTTATTTGAGAGACTAGTTAGAAAGAGAATCATGCAAGTAGAATTACCTGCTTTATGAATGACAAAATATGATTGAGCTTGTTTTCCAGGCAGCATTACTTTGGTGAGAAACTACACTTGAAAAGTTTGAGTAAACTAAGAAAATATAAGAAAATAATTGTTAAGAGAGAAAGCATAATCCAGTCATTTTATTTTTAAGAAAAATTTTGTAGTCACTATAATCAACATTAGCAAGCATTTATCGAGCAACTATGACTCTGAATACAGTTTTAAAATCAGCATAATAATTTTGAGTATTTCTATTGCTTATAAGAAATTTAATCAAGAGAAAGGGAAAGTTCAAATCTCCTTGATCTTTTTTTTTCCTTTTTAAAAAACTTGGGAGGGGCAGCTAGGTGGCACAGTGGATAGAGCACCAACCCTGAAGTCAGGAAGACCTGAGTTCAAATCTGATCTCAGACACTTAACACTTCCTAGCTGTGTGATCCTGGGCAAGTCACTTAACTCCAATTGGCTGGGGGGAAGGGAGGACTTGGGAGACCTAAATTATCTTCTTCTTCTTCAAAAAAAAAGAATCTAAATTGTAAGAAAGTCAAAATTGTTTTCAATCATTTCAAATGACTCTATGGGTTTATAATTTTATATGTCATAACTTACTTTTGGAAATGATGATTTATGTACAATACCCAATTATACTGTTTTTCTTTCTTTTTTGTATTATAAAGTATTCTTAAAGTTTTTTATTGAAGCTTTTTTATTTTCAAAACATATAAATGTACAATTTTTCAACATTGAGCCTTGCAAAACCTTGTGCTTACAATTTTTCCCCTTCTCTCCCACTCCTTCCCATAAATAGCAAGTAATCCAATATATGTTAAATATTGTAAATATATATATATGCTAAATCAAATATATGTATACATATTTATACAATTATCTTGCTACACAAAAAGGAAGAAAAATGAGAAAAAATAAAATTCAAGGAAACAACAACAAAAAAAGTTATCCACACTCAGTTCCCATAATCCTCTCTCTGATGTAGATAGCTTTCTTCATCACAAGATCATTGGAGTTAGCCTGAATCATCTCACTGTTGAGAAGAGCCACATCCATCGGAATTGTCATCATATAATTAATGATTCCCTGATTCTCCTCAGTTCATGTAAATCTCTTCAGGCCTCTCTAAAGTCATCCTGCTCATCATTTCTTATAGCACAATAATATACCATAACTTATTCAACCATTCTCCAATTGATGGGCATTCACTCAGTTTCCAGTTTCTTGCCACTACAAAAATGACTGCCACAAATATTTTGGCACATACAGGTCTCTTTCCCTTCTTTTAATATCTCTTTGGGGTATAAGCCCAGTAGAAACACTGCTGGATCAAAGGGCATGCACAGTTTGATAACTTTTTGAGCATAATTCCAAATTGCTTTCCAGAATAGCGGGATCTGTTCACAACTCCACAACTCTACCAACAATGCATTATATACTGTTTTTTCAATTGGAAAATATTATTCACTTGAAAATGATTCACTTTATGTTTCACACACACACACACACACACACATACACACACACACAAGACAAAAAGACATTGTAGTGGAAAAAAGTTTAAACATTATATTCATTACATATTATAATTATGATCATTATTATTTCATTAAAGTATATAAATACCTATTACTTTATTTGATTAAAAAGTACAGTCCCACTGATGTATTGTTGGTAGAGTTGTGGAGTTGTGAACAGATCCCGCTATTCTGTAGATCAATTTGGAATTATGCTCAAAAAGTTATCAAACTGTGCACACCCTTTGATCCAGCAGTGTTTCTACTGGGCTTATACCCCAAAGAGATATTAAAGAAGGGAAAGAGAGCTGTATGTGCCAAAGTGTTTGTGGCAGCCCTTTTTGTAAGGCTAGAAAGTAGAAACTGAATGGATACCCATCAATTGGAGAATGGTTGGGTAAATTGTGGTATATGAATGTTATGGAATATTATTGTTCAATAAGAAATGAGCATCAGGATGAATACAGAGAGGCTTGGAGAGACTTACATGAACTGATGCTGAGTGAAATGAGCAGAACCAGGAGATCATTATATACCTCAACAACGATATTGTTTGAGGATGTATTCTGATGGAAGTGGATTTCTTCGACAAAGAGAAGATCCAATTCAGTTCCAATTGATCAATGATGGACAGAATCAGCTGCACTCAGAGAAGGAACACTGGGAAATGAATGTGTACTACTTGCATTTTTGTTTTTCTTCCTAGGTTATTTTTACCTTCTGAATCCAGTTTTTCTTGTACAACAAGAGAGCTGTATGGATCTGCACACATTTATTGTATGTAAGATATACTTTAACATGTTTCACATGTATGAGACTGCCTGCCATCTAGGGGAGGAGATGGAGAAAGTGAAGGGAAAAGCTTGAACAGAAGTGAGTGCAAACCAGAAAACTGTTCGGTTCTGCACACATATATTGTAGCTAGGATATACTATAACATATTTAACATGTATAAGACTGCTTGCCATCTAGGGGAGGGGGTGGAGGGAGGGAAGGAAAAAGTCAGAACAGAAGTGAGTGTAAGGGATAATGTTGTAAAAAATTACAAAGGCATATGTTCTGTCAATAAACAATTATTTAAAAAAAAAAAAGAAGTGAGTACAAGGGACAATGTTGCAAAAATTATCCATGCATATGTTCTGTCAATAAGAAGCTATAATAATTTTTTTAAAAAGTACAGTCCCTATTTATGTTGCTACCTTTTAATGTTAACTTCTAATAATTATTTTATAGAGAGTTTTGGTTGTCTATGAGAAATGTATTGACATAATTAGTTGTGCCTAAATAAGTTATTAGAGTTCTTGAGGATAATATGCATGCGAACAAAAAGTGCATTTCTTAAAAGAAAAAAAAAGGTGGGCTTTTTTATTTTGTTTTGTTTTTTACAAATGTCTATACCAACTTTTATACAACTGATAAATACAGTAATATAAAGGAATCAAATATAATATTGAAATATAGACAAAGCACTGGCCCTGGAGTCAAAGGGCTTAGGTTCAAATCTCTCTGATGCTTGCTGCTTATGTGCTCAATTATATCACTCAACAGCTCTTGGTCTCAGGTTTCTCATTTGTAAAAAAAAAAAAAGAGAGAGAGAGAGAGAGAGAGAGAGAGAGAGAGATGACCTGTAAGAATCCCTTCAGTTCAAAATATGTGAACTAAGATTTTTTATTTCCTCTTCATTTATTTTGAAATACCTTCTTTTTATTTTGCTAATTTTCTTTATATCTCCCTTTTAATCAATGATATAGCTAATAATATGTGTTTTATTTTTGGTAAAATTGGATATTAGTTTTATTTGTCTTCACAATATTTTTAATTCTATTTATCATTTTTCAATATTAATATTTATATTTTAGGGCATGTTTTGTGGTTATTCCGTATGGACCTTTTAGGTATCACAACAGATAATGTGTTAGAAGACCAAAAGACCTAAAATCAAATTTTGCCTCAACTACTTAATAGGTGTGGGACCCAGGGGAAATTGTTTAGACTGTGTTCTTCAGTTTCCTTGTTTGTAAAATGGGGATAATAACAGAAATAACCTCCCAAAGTTGTTAAAAAGATTAAATGATACCATTTATAAAGCACTTTGCAAGCTTTTGTATGATGTGAACTATTGTTATCTTTCTAAGTATTTCTTGGTGTATACTTAGTTTATTGATATTTTCTGTCTGTCTTCTGTTAGCATATATGTTTAGAAGAATGGTTTTCTCCCTAAGAATCCTCATTCTTCCTTTCCATTTCAATTCTTTTCTTTTTCGCTTTTTGTTTCATGGTTTGTTTTTGTTTTTAAACACATAAACTTATCTTACTCTGTTTCCTTATTGACCCTTAGAAACATTGGGATTTGGAAAGGTCAATAATGTCTTTTGCTTTTAGGTAATGAGTACCTGATCTTACTAAACTCAAGTTTTTCAAACTTGCTTATCTTTATAGATTTTATTGTCTGATAGATTTGCCTTTGGAAGACTTGCTCAGTTCTTGTTTTTTCACCAAAAATGTTTGGAAGTTTGCATTTCTGCTAAAAATTAATTTTCCCTTATTGAATTTTGTTTATTTTTACAGGATGTATTTGTGGATGAAGGAAACTATTTTATTTGCCTTTTAATATGTCATAGCACCAAATGCAAATTTCTTCCATTTCTAATATTAGATTGTGAATGTGTGGTTCTGTCAGGAGTTCTGTCATTCATCAACTATCTCTTCCCCTCTGAATAAAATAGCCTCCTCTCCCCCAACCTCCCACTCTAGCCATAGCACTATAATTTGAAAACCACTTATCTATACGTGTTAAATTTGTGGGGATTTTTCTACTGATAATCTATGGATTCTATTTTCACATTGTCCTATTATTTCAAAATTTCTAAATGCTCTCATTTTGTTAATTTTCAAAATATAAAGCTTTAAACTATTTAGTTCATTAATTTTTTTCTGGAAGTCCAGTTATTCTTAAATTATTTCCCCATTCTTATGTCTAGAACAGTTGTTTCTTTTAGAATATATCTCATGCTTTCTTTCATTTCTGCTGGTGGTTTTTGTACTTTGTTTTAACATTTTCTATTCTATTATTGCATCTTAACTTCTATTTCCTTTATTCTTAGATGGAATGAAATCTCACTATTTTTGATAAGGTTTAATAGTTTTTATTTTATGATATTTATTTGCCTTTCAAATAGTTCACAGGAACTGTAATTTCATTATGATGAGGTACAAATGATGACGTTAGGAGCAGTGAAGAAGTGAGAGAATTGGGGTGGGGAATCCCCTCTGGGGTACAGGTCCAATGATAAAGAATTCCCAAACCCAAAATCTGTGGCAAAAAGGGAATTTTATTGTTCACTAAGAAGGAAGCTTTCTTAGCAGGCAAAATTCCTCATTAGGAATTTGGCAAAGGTGGATTAACAGACCCTGGTAATATGAGTAAATGTTGGCCTGGGGCTGGGAGTGTCTGGGCTAATCAATAGAGGACCATCAGGCAGAGATCTCTAACTGAATAAAATCACTTAACTGGGAGTTTGAAGGCTTTTCCCAAGGTCTAGGAATTCCCAGAAGGGGATCTGGGCCACTCCACAAAGATCTCAGTTTCAATGGAGAGGGATACCAAGATCTTTGATTGAATGAAACCACTTAACTTGGGAAGGCCTAGTCTGGGAAAGGTATGCTTTTCCCAGGGTGTGAGAGCCTACTCGAAAGGGAACACAGTTTACATCTGCTTCTCCCCTCTTTCTCCCCCTGCCCCCACACGAAGTTACAGCATTTTCCCCAAAAAGATCTCAATTTACATCAATTATATATTCTTCATTTCAACTATTCCAACTAACCTCATAATATTTGGGCTAATCCTTTCTCTTTTTAAGAATCATACTTCCCCCCCCCCTTATTATAATTATAATATTTTATCCTTAGATTGTCTTAACCCACAATATTACTTCATTGTATTAAGAAATATCTTATTCTTGTTCATTTCTGTCAATATTGTTGTTCTTTCTTTATAGAATCTTAATTTCTAAATTTACCCTTTTTGAAGATTGGAAGACTGTCTAAATCGCTTCTGATACGCAACTCTCCCACAGATGCCTGGTAGAGGTGTGCTTTTCCTGTTATAATTTTCACACTTTCACATTCTTTCTGCCTTTGCAATAGATGGAACCATTACTATACAGAGAACTCTCCACTTTGAGTTCCAACTAGCCTTGGTTTAGAGCTGGGTTAGCAAATTGGCAGCTGAAATTGACCACGTAGAACGTTTTAGTGTGAGAATCTCGATTTTTAAAGCATAGCACACAGATCTCATCATCCACCTGATTGTCCTCAACCCTTAGCAGAAAGAACTACAATGTTTCAGCCTTCAAGTGTAGGGTAATTTTGCATGAGGGGAGGTTCAACAAGCCATAGTATGGGTCCCCCACTATTTTCTTTTCTTTCTTTTTTTTTCCCCCACGGAGATTATTTTGCTACAGTTTCTGCATATTTTTCCTCTTGGATTGTTAATCTTGGGTTTTATTTGGTATATCTACTTACTATTTTGAGATGTTGTTAGATGAGGTAGGTTAAGATGGGCTCTTTCTTTAATATCTTTTACTCTTTTACTTTCCTAGGTCTGCTTTTTTAAGCCTCCTTTTAAACACAGTACCCACAGCTCCAAACTGTACAGAGAAATCTGTCCAGGAACCAAAGATGAATGGCTAATATACATTGAAAGAGTCTCTTTACCCTTTAAAAAAAAAAAAAGTTACAACTTGTAAATTCCAGTGTTTCAGACTGATTCTCATAATTCAGCTATCTGAACTACTAAAGTAAAACTTTCTTAATGTTTCAAATAAGAAAGAATGAGGTGCAGAGGATAAAGAACTGACTTTGAAATCAAATGCTCTGGGGTCAAGTCTTGCTCAGGCACATATTAATTTCTTTTCCTGGAAGGTCATTTCATTCCTTAGTGGCACTTAAAATTCTGGCACTAATCTCCTTTAGTGAAAGGATCTTTCTCATTGGAAATTTCCATACAAAGATGAAATCATAAGTTTAAACCCCTGTCCACAGGTATAGAGATAGAGATTTTGGGTAATTTAACATGTGGAAATATGTCTAAAATAATTAGTATGGTTTCAAAACTAATCTCTGGACATGAATTATACATTCCCTGTAACAAAATAGATATTGTTCATTACAGGCAAATCTTTAAAGCTCCTCAGTGTTTTTGTTGCTTCTTTGGTTTTAATCTGGTGTGGACCTCAGATTTGGAAGATAGATACTGTGATGGATAACACACTTGACTTAGAATTAGAAAATTTTAAATATGAATTCTCTTTCCAGCTCTTACTATCTATGTTTACTTGGCCAGTCATTTAACCTTTCTCAGTACCAATTTTGTCATCTGTAAAATGGAGATGATAGTGATACCTACCTCATAGGCTATGTAAAGTATTTTGCAAACTTTAAAGCACCATAAAATATTGGCTATTATTTATTTATTTTGTTTTAGCCATTTTTTTTTTCCAAATCTGTCTGACTCTTTATCCCGTTTGAGATTTTCTCCAGTTCGTTTTGCAGATGAGGAAACTGAAGCAAACAATTAAATGACTTGCTCAGAATCACAAAGCTAGCAAATGTTTGAGGAAGATTTGAACTAGGCAAGATGAATCTTCCTGACTCTAGACTTAGCATTTTATCTGATGAGGTCCCATGGTGGGAGTGTGTGGAGAAAGCTTCAGTCATTTTATTCAATTTGAAAGCCTAGCTATTCCCTGAAGCAAATAGGAAGGAGTACTGATAGGATCTTCACAGCTTAAAGTGGGCTTTTTACTTAAGAAATAAACTTTATTACAGTCCCACCCCATGTGGAAGTCTCTGGTAAACTCTTAGCTGAATTCTTTGCACTAACAAAATCAGCATAATTCCAGTTACTGTATCCAATGAAGCTAAATTATGTCAAATCTCCAAAGTTAAATTTCCCTTATAAAAGATCTGCTTATGCTGTGGTTTTTGTTAACTTCTCTAATGAATTTAGCCCACTAGTCAATGGCATACTCCCACCTCATGATGTCTTTCTCCTTGTTACAGCTAATTTCTTTTGGGATTAGTCTGCTTGCTAAACATCACAATAGCTAACACCTATTAGGACCCTAAATTCCTTTTAGGGTTAGCCCCATAATCCCCCATTTGCCATGCTTTAATGGCATCTTTCTCCTAGTTAATTGTGAGTTCCATTAATGAACTTGTCTTTCTCCTTGTTAATTGCTAAAACTCCTTTCCTTGCTAACTTCTCTTGGAATTTAGCCCACTCTTAGCAGTGTAGTAAAATCTTTGTCCCTTGATTTGGAAGATATCCAAGCCTATGAATTCTTTTGTGATAATTCACAGTACCAGCCCATAACATCAATACACTTTTGGGATATCGTTTCCATACTCTATCATTTGGTGGCTAACCCCATCATTCTGGTGGCCTGGTACAAGGAGAATCGGACTGTACTCTGTAACCTCAACATTTGGGTGGCTTGGTAAGAGGAAAGTCTGGCCATACGTCATAATTTCAATGTATCCACTATGCTACCTTGATGCTCCATTTATTTGTTACTAATAATATTACTTCAATAGTGTGGAGAAATCTTGGTGTGAAGTATTCCTTCCTCCTTCCTATAATTCACATGAAGAATTCCTGTAAATTATCATTTTAGAACATTCTCTGGGGTATTGAGACTTTAAGTGGTATGTCTATGGTTACACAGCTATTATATGTCAGAGTTCTTGAACATGTATCTCAAAGATTTTGAATGAAGGAACTTTTGATATTTCTCCGGAAGGCTACATTCTAGAGTTCTTGCCCCTCCTCCACTAGCTTCTGATTGCTTCTTACTCTTAGAACACTTATTTCTCATCTCTTTTGAGGTCCCATTGTTATTCATTCAGGAATTTCTAAGAGGTTTTGCCACTGATAATTCCTGGACCAGGAAATTTCATCACTATCCCTTTGTGCCTTTTATTGAGACAACTTTCATTTGCTTAGTTCTTCTCAGATTCAAATCTGGTGCATTCATTTGACATCCTCATATATACTCTTTTCCTTTTATAGACCCAAATGACAGGATATGGCTCAGATATTCAATAATTTCACTAAATGAAATTGTTCTCTCAAGTCTATTGAAGAGGGGACCCCGAAACTCTGAAAATTCTTAAAAGAGAAAATCTCCTTCAACTCTGCCTCAGTGAGGGAGCCCGCCCAGAGGAACAAACAGTTTCATCCTTGTTATCCAGGTGCAGTCGGCTCAGTCCTGAAACTCACTGAATTCAATTCAAATTCCAGCTCAAGATGAAGCCCAGTTAGGAGCCAACTTGGGACTCCACCCAAGAGCCCCCTTCTGCTTGTAGCCAAAGCCCCCTGTTATAAAAGAGCCAAACTAAAATCCTCTCTTTGCAGAGGTTCCAAACATGCCAAGCTCCATGCTTGGCATGCTAAGGGCCTCTGTCCACTAGAATACTCTTTTCAGTGCTATACTCCTTTTACCCTCACCTATTTCCCTAACCAGACTTTATGCCTCTCTGTCAGGATTTCTAACCTTACTTCCAAGTCCTATAATAAATCTCTTTTATCAATCTAGGTTTTCAGGTCTGTAAATTCCTTTACAGAGAACCTCTGTGCCACCAGAAACCCTAATTTCATTTTGGTTCTCTAAATCTAAACTTCATCACTAGGACTCAATCATTTTTAGGGAGAAATGAAGGCAGATTGCCAGGTCAGTAGATAATTATGCCAATATTATTCCCTTTGTTTATTAAGGTTCTATAAACAAAGTCCCAAATTAGATCTTTCTAGGATATTTTAAACCTATGAGAGACATAATCACAGTTTCTTTTTTTTTTTAATTTAAATTTTATTTTATTTAATAATAACTTTGTATTGACAGAATCCATGCCAGGGTAATTTTTTACAACATTATCCCTTGCACTCGCTTATGTTTCGTTTTTTTCCCTCCCTCCTTCCACCCCCCCCCCAAGATGGCAAGCAGTCCTATATATGTTAAATATGTTGCAGTATATCCTAGATACAATACATATTTGCAGAACTGAACAGTTCTCTTGTTGCACGGGGAGAATTGGATTCAGAAGGTAAAAATAACTCGGGAAGAAAATCAAAAATGCAAATAGTTCACATTCGTTTCCCAGTGTTCCTTCTCTGGGTGTAGCTGCTTCTGTCCATCATTTATCCACTGAAATTCAGTTAGGTCTCTTTGTCATAGAAATCCACTTCCATCAGAATACATCCTCATACAATATCGTTGTCGAAGTGTATAATGATCTCCTGGTTCTGCTCATCTCACTTAGCATCAGTCCATGTAGGTCTCTCCAAGCCTCTCTGTATTCATCCTGCTGGTCATTCCTTACAGAGCAATAATATTCCATAACATTCATATACCACAATTTACCAAGCCATTCTCCAATTGTACTTTTCTTCTTGTTTCTGTTGGTTTTGTTTGTGAAAAACCTTTTTAATTCTCCAATTGATGAGCATCCATTCATTTTTCAGTTTCTAGCCACTACAAACAGGGCTGCTACAAACATTTTGGCACATATAGGTCCCTTTCCCTTCTTTAGTATTTCTTTGGGATATAAGCCCAATAGAAACACTGCTGGATCTAAGGGTATGCACAGTTTGATAACTTTTTGGGCATAATTCCAGATTACTCTCCAGAATGGTTGGATTCGTTCACAACTCCACCAACAATGCATCAGTGTCCCCGTTTTCCCGCATCCCCTCCAACATTCATCATTATTTTTTCCTGTCATCTTAGCCAATCTGACAGGTGTGTAGTGGTATCTCAGAGTTGTCTTAATTTGCATTTCTCTGATCAATAGTGACATAATCACAGTTTCCAACAAAGGACTTATCATTTACTTTAATCAAATTAAGCAGACTCTCCTGATCAGAGTGAATATCCCAGTCAAAATTGTTCCTAAATTCTGGTCTACTAATTAAAGGAGAGAGCTTTTGCTGGGCATTGCTTGACTCATAGATTATCTCATGAATAACCCAAGATTTCAGAAATGAGGAAGAGAAAAGAGGAGTTTCTGATTCTGAGAATGTCTCTTGAGAAGAAATGAGGATTAGACACATGGCAACTGAGAAAACTGCAAAATATTATACAAGAAACTCTGCCTAAATCTATATCTTATATCCCATATCAAAATGAGGTCAAAATGGATACAAGATTTGGGCATAAAGGATGATATCATAAACAAATTAGATGAGCAAAGAATAATTTACCTAGTAGGTAACAATTCTGAGGTAACCACTTCACATCTCTCAGATTGGTTAAGATGACAGGAAAAGATAATGATAAATGTTAGAGGGGAAGTGGGAAAACTAATGCATTGTTGGTGGAATTGTGAAATACCTAATCATTCAGGAGAACAATTTGGAACTATGTCCAAAGGACTATAAAACTGTGCATACCTTTTGACTCAGCAGTGCCATTATTGATTCTGAATCCTAAGGAAATCATAAAGGAGGGAAAAGCACCCACATGTGCAAAAATGTTTGTAGCAGCTTTTTTTGTGATAGCAAAAATTGGGAAATGAATAGATGCCCATCAATTGGGGAATAGCTGAACAAGTTGTGGCATATGAAGATAATGGAATATTATTATTCTATAAAAAATGATGAACAAGCTGATGTTAGAAAGATTAGGAAAAAGTTACACGAACTGATGCTGAGCAAAACAAGCAAACATGTACACTGTACATGTAACAGCAAGAATGTGCAATGACCGACTATGAAAGACTTGGTTCTTTTCAGTGGTTCAATGATCCAAAGCAATCCTAATAGACTTTGGATGGACAATGCCATCTACATCCAGAAAAAGAACTATGGAATTTGAATACAAATTAATACATGCTATGTTCACTTCTTTTTCTGTTTTTTTTTCTTCTTCCATGATTTTCTTGATCCATGATTTTTTGTTCCCCAACATGATTCTTAAAACAATGTGTATTAAAATAAATATATATTTTTTAAAATGTTCATTTTTTTTATTAAAGTTTTTTATATTCAAAACAAATGCATGGATAATTTTTCAACACTGACCCCTACAAAACCTTGTGTTCCAAATTTTCCCCTCCTTCCCAGATGACTCCCTGCCCTAGATGGCAAGAAATCTGATATATGTTAGATTATATATATTATATTATTATATATATTAAAATCCAATATATGTATGCATATTTATACAATTATCTCGCTGCATAAGAAAAATCAGATCAAAAAAAGGGAAAAATTAGAAAGAAAACAAAAAACAAAATGAAAGCAAACAACAACAAAAAGAGTGAAAATGCTGTGTTGTGATCCCCACTCAGTTCCTACAGACCTCTCTTCTGGGTGTAGATGGCTCTCTTCATCACAAGATCATTGGAATGCCTGAATCATTTCATTGTTGGAAAGAGTCATGTCCATCAGAATTGATCCATCATATAATCTTGTTTGCTGCCATGTATGATGATCTGTTGGTTCTGCTCATTTCACTGAATGATACATGTCTAGATCCTTTTTTTCATCATGCCTCTCAGAATGTCCAATAATGCTTAGATTGTCCCTCCTAGATCTATTTTCCAGATCAGTTGTTTTTCCTTGGAGATATTTCATATTTTCTATTTTTTCACTTTTTTGGTTTTCTTGAAATCTTATTGAGTCATTCACTTCCATTTGTTCAATTCTAATTTTTAGTTATTATTTTCTTCAGTTATCTTTTTTAGCTCCTTTTTATTTGACCAGTTGAATTGTTTTGTTCATTGCATTTTTTCCCATTTCATGAATTCTGTTTTTCAACAAATTGGTATCTTTTTCATATCTATTTTGTAAGTAGTTATATGCTTTTTCCATTTCATCAAATCTATTTTTTAGGGAGTTATATGCTTTTCTCATTTCTTCATATCTATTTTTGAGGTTTCTTCAGATAATTTCTGTGTTTTATTTTTCCATATCCTCTTGCAAAGACCTCATTTTCCTTCTCCATTTTTCTTCTAACTCTCTTTTAAGATTCTTTTAAAAATCTTCTAAGAAAGCCTTATGAAATGGGGACCAGCTCATATCTCCCATTGGGTCTTCATCTGGAGTTGATTTGCTTTTAGGAACCTCAAGGTTTGAGATCTGTTCTCTCTCCACAAAAGTTGTCTATGCTCAAAAAATTATCAAACTGTGCATACCCTTTGATCCAGCAGTGTTACTACTGGGCTTATATCCCAAAGAGATCTTAAAGAGGGGAAAGGGACCTGTATGTGCCAAAATGTTTGTGGCAGCCCTGTTTGTAGTGGCTAGAAGCTGGAAAATGAATGGATGCCCATCAATTGGAGAATGGCTGGGTAAATTGTGGTATATGAATGTTATGGAATATTATTGCTCTGTAAGGAATGACCAGCAGGATGAATACAGAGAGGCTTGGAGAGACCTACATGGACTGATGCTAAGTGAGATGAGCAGAACCAGGAGATCATTATACACTTCGACAACGATATTGTATGAGGATGTATTCTGATGGAAGTGGATTTCTATGACAAAGAGACCTAACTGAGTTTCAGTGGATAAATGATGGACAGAAACAGCTATACCCAAAGAAGGAACACTGGGAAATGAATGTGAACTATTTGCATTTTTGATTTTCTTCCCAAGTTATTTTTACCTTCTGAATCCAATTCTCCCTGTGCAACAGGAGAACTGTTCAGTTCTGCAAATATGTATTGTATCTAGGATATACTGTGACATATTTAACATATATAGGACTGCTTGCCATGGCGGGGCGGGGGGTGGAGGGAGGGAGGGGAAAAATCGGAACAGAAGCGAGTGCAAGGGATAATGTTGTAAAAAATTACCCTGGCATGGGTTCTGTCAACACAAAGTTATTATTAAACAAAATAAAATTTAAATTAAAAAAAAAAATAGATCTGTTCTGAAGTTCTTCCAAAGTACCTTCTTCTAGACATGTGTTTTAGTACAAATATTTGTGGGTTCTGTCACTCCAAAAGCACTTCAAGACTTAATCTGCTGTTGGTTTGAGAAAAGGTCAGAGAAGGTCACAGAAAGCTGTAGAGAGCCAGAACTCTGGAGAAGTATACTTGAAACAAGGTGTTAACTCAGTGAATTGATGAGATACTGGTTCTCTAGTATACATATATTTAGTACTTAGCATGGTGATGTAATGGTTTTCTAGTTCACACATACTCAGTATGCTATGATGATGTAATTGTAATAGGGTATTTAAACTGGGGACAAAATCAGATTCTGAGGAAGACTGGTGAAGCTGCCAGACCGCCAGACTGCCAGACTACTGGAGGAGACTGGGTCAGACTATGACAGACACAGACTATGTAAGAGACAATAAAGACTTTGGACTCTATTCTTGTCCATTCTCATGGTGTCTATCCTGCTGAGACTAAGGCCCTTCCAGAAGACCTCCAGAAAGCTAGCCGGGACATTACAGAAAGCTATGTCTGCTCTCCACCATCTTCACTCCACCTGTTTGTTTATTCTCAAATAGGAGACTCAGTTTCCAGTTTGGGGTTGCCCCAAAGAGAGCGTCTATAAATAATTTTTTGTAAATAATAGATTCTTGAGAAACTGCCATTAGTTTCTGAGGGAAAATTTGAACTGGGGGTTTGGGTTTAGATTCCAAGTCCAATGGCCTATTCACTATACCACCTAGCCAGTAGCAATTATCTACTTTTCAGGACTGCAAGACTTTAACAATCTAATTTAGAAATTTAGATACCAAGTGGTAGATGAGTGGTATTAGAGCTCATATCTCCTGCTTAATTAATTTCTTTTCCCATTCTATCATTCTGACCGTCTTCCACTTGAAAAATTCAGAGGTTCTAATCATGTTTATCCTTGTATTGTTAAGGATAAGGCAAAAATTTTAGCTCATAGACAATCAACCTTTAATATATTGATTTTTAATATATACCTTCTCAGGGGCACCAATAGACTTATTTTTACTTTTCTCTCTAGATCTGATAGTAATGGCTAGTTTTCTTTTATGATTTCCTGAAATATTGAATCCTGATTTTAGTTTGATTGTGAGTTTCAAAGAATCCAGGGATTCTTAAATTTATTTTCCTCCTCCTGTTTTTCATATCCATTGCTTTTGATAGTTGACAACTTAGAAGTTTTCATCTTTCAGTCTTGATTTTGTTTTAATATTTCTTGTTTAGTTTAACTTATTAATTTGTTTAACCTATTCTGTTTTTTAAGGTGTTCACTACTTGGTTTCTATCTTCTGTTCTAAGTTGTTTATTATTTTCCCAAGTGTGCTACTTTTATTTTTTATCTCTTATTTCAGATCTTTATTTCTTACATCAACTTTTCAAGATCTTTCACCCAATGCATTCTTTTTTTTCCCTTCAGGGATTTATCTTATAATATTGACTACTTTTTTCTTCTGGTATTTTAACTTGGTAATATTGTATTTTATTTATTCACTTCATTTTCTTAGCAGTTTTCTTTTATATACTTATATCTTCAGCTATAGTTTATGTATTAAGACATGAGTCTTGGTCTCATCTTCTCTGGATTGACTAGTGTCAGACCCTACCTCTTTCCATCCCTGTTATGAGGAGCTGGACTATGCTCTAAACACCTTAGTAGGCTGGATCCTTGGAGGCTGAATGAAGGTGCACACTGATATTTACTTTTGGCTTTATTGAATGGTTTTTCAGTCTCTCTTCATCATTTGTTAGTTGTTTCCCAGAGGTGCTGGCCTTGACTATAAATTTTTCATGGCACCCCTTGTGCCAGAAATCTCAGTTTTTAAAATGTATAAAAGACTTATCCAAAAACATAAGTCACCTTATTGAAAGTATGCCATGATTAAAAGTTCAAAAAAGATGGATTTTTTTGGATATAATGGAGAGAACAGAAGATGATATAGTAATTCTAGATTAGAAAACTGCCAAAAGTTCTGGAGTGTAAAGAGAGTATTAGACCTCCTTTCAATATCAAAATATCAAAAAACAATATCAAAAGATATTGCTTTTTCACTCAGATGTCCTTCCTCCTAGCAGAGATAAAAAGGGTTTTTGAAAGTATACTGCTTATGCTTTGGTTAGCTTTTTT
Organism: Antechinus flavipes; assembly: GCF_016432865.1. NCBI lineage: Eukaryota > Metazoa > Chordata > Mammalia > Dasyuromorphia > Dasyuridae > Antechinus > Antechinus flavipes. The sequence goes on along the minus strand of NC_067400.1, from coordinate 308,370,945 downwards.
TTTTTTTTTTAAATTACAAAAAGCAATAGAATGAACCTAATGCGACCTTAGCAGATTGTATTTGGATCATTTTTTTTAAACCAGTACAAAGTATGATAGTATTATTGAAGACTATCAGATAGCCCAACCTGAGGCTTAGGGAAGAAAGGAAATATAAATAATCTGAAGCATGGTTATGTCCATATAAATAAATGAGACTCTCTCTAAACTTTTTTTGTCATCTATCGAGTTGTGAGTTCTTCAATAAAAATGGTTAACCATTTCGGTATTATAAACATCAAATGAATAAAACTGAATTTTAACAATAATACAGATTATTTGTGTCAGAGATCTATGCTAGTGACTTTCTTTGAACAATAAAGAGACTCAAAATTGAGTGTTTGAATAAGTCAAATCACTTAGTAAATGCAAACTGTATGAAAGTCTTTGACTTCGTATAGAAGTCTTTGACTTTGCCTCATGTTATTTGGATGACTGTCATAGTTCCATAAAGTAAGCTATAGTAATTCTATAAATACAAATTTCCTTAAAAGACAAAAAGAAGAGGCAATTTATAATAAATCAATAACATTTCTCCTTATTTCCATCGAGCTCCCTCTTAGTTTAATCCAAGTATATCTGAAGCTTGTGTTTATAGTCATGGTAGTCTATATTGTCCTTTGAATGAAAAGTAATGGACATAATTGTATTTAATTTGAAATCCCTAATTTCATCATGATTAAGTGATTCATTTTGTGTGTGATGGATATACAACTTCCTAAGATAAGAGCTTCTAAAATTTTATAAAATGAATGAATAAAATATTGAACTTCAAATTTGGAATAAAAATTATTTACTTAATACATTTTATTTTTTTTAAATTTTTATTTAATAATTACTTTATATTGACACTCGTTTCTGTTCCGATTTTTTTTTTCCCTCCCTCCCTCCACCCCCTCCCCTAGATGGCAAGCAGTCCTTTATATGTTGGATATGTTGCAGTATATCCTAGATACAATATATGTTTGCAGAACCGAACAGTTCTCTTGTTGCATAGGGAGAATTGGATTCAGAAGGTATACTTAATACATTTTAAAAAAGAAATTGTCATTGCCAAAAAATTGATTTCACTGTCCATCTAAACTAAGTCAACAAGAAACTTCATTCCATAAGATATTTAAACATTATATCTTGTAGCACTTGTGATAAATACATGTAAAAGGTCTACCATTAAAATAGCTAAAGCTTATGCATCAATATCTATTATGGAAAATGAAGTTAAAAAAATGTTTAATTCAACAAAATTCAATAAATATTTATTAAGCAGCTATTATATTCCAGGTATTGCTCAAGGCAGTGGGGATGAAAATATAAAAGTAAAATCTTCCCTACCATCAGGGAATCTTACATTCCACAGGGACAAATATGAAATGTACATAAATAAGTAAATGTGTGTAAAAATTAATGAAAAGTAATTCTAAATTAATACAAAATAATTTCAAAACAATTTTGATAACTGGACAAGATATTCAAAGCATTTCCTTTGTTACTTTGCAAAAGAACACAAAGTAGGATGATAAAAAATATGATTAGGGCTGAAAATTCATAGATTACTCAGAAGCCTCACTATTATATTTCATAAATACTTTGCAGCTGAAGAATCAGAGGACTCTCCCCATGGCAAGCATAGAAATCACACACACACACATATACACCCCTATATTTCAATAGGCAGAAAATTGATTGATTTCTGAAATGTGAGATATATCAAAGTCAATTTTTTATGTGAAGCCTGCCCAGCTACTAGAAAATGATCAAAATTAACTCTAAATTTAAATTAAAAACTAAAGGCAAGAGAACACTAAAAACAACTATTCCACCTTTATTCTAAACTATACAAATGTGCTATAGATTTTGGTAAATGGAATGGTAATTAGAAGTAGCTATTATGACTTCCTAAAAATTTAGCCAATGTAAAGTAGTCATATGTAAATACAATGTAAAGCCATAGCCAGAAAACACTTGCTTTTGCCAAATAAAAAGAAATGGCAGTCAAGAGAATGAATACAGATTCATTTTTAAATTATCATAGAGAATGGTAGAAAATCATAAGCAATATGAGCTTATGAAACCATGGAAAATTAAAAATATAATAGATTGAGGGCCAGACTCAGGATTAGAAAGATCTAAGTCCATTTGTACTTTTGAAACATACTGTGTATGATCCTGGACAAATCACCAAACCTATGTCTTCCAGATGACTTGCTAAGACCAAAAATCATAATACTGATCTCTATTCAAAGAAGGAATTTCTTTAGGGAGAATGATTTATATCAATGAAATGATCAGTTTGCATCCAAAAATAAAGTAAAAAAAAAAAAAAAGCACTTTATGAATTCTAAATGAGTGGCATCATTACAAAATCATTCACAAGTAAAACTAGCAAGAAGATAATAAATATCAAATTCAATAAGTTTCAATATCAATTACAGAAGAATCACACTTCTACACTTAAACTCTTAATACTTAAGCCCTTGAAGAGCTATACCAAAAAGTAGAAATGGCATTTGGTAAATGAAGATAGACAAAAAAAATAGGCTATAAGTAAATATAGACAAAATTTATGCTGAATTTGACATAATTTTGACAATCCTGAAGGAAAGGAAGAGTAAACACATTCTGGTGAGTGGGATTATAGAGGGGCAGGGAGTTGCTAGTTGTGGTCAATTATAGGAAAGTGGAATCACTGGGTTTGAGTCCAGAGCAGAGGTGTAAGCTAATTTTTACAGGGAACTGTAAGGGAGGACCACAAGGATCAAGAATGTTTGTGATGGCAGCAGTAATAGAGACCCTGATCATAGCTTAAGGATAAAGAGAAGTACCTGAGGTCACATATAGACTAATATGTAAGCCAGAAGAGCAGTAACCATACTTGACCTTAGATTATAGAACACTGAAAGAACAAGAGGTTAAAGGCCCCAGATAGAGCTCAGAAAAAAAAAATAGAGTACATATTAAAAAAAAAAAAGTCTGAGACAATTTCTCTCAGCTAGGAAATAGAGCCAGACTCTAAAATAAGATTAATTGCCAAGAAATAGGCTCTTTAAGAAGAAGAATAAAAAATGGTAAAAGAACCTTTGAATAATTACTATGGTGACAGAGAAAATCAGAGTTCAAATTCAGAAGATTACAAAAAAGCTTCTTATGAGGCTTCAAAGAAAAATGTAAAATGGTCAGAAAGCAAAAGAATTCTTGGAAGAACTTGAGAAGGACTTTAAAATTCAAATAAGATTGGTTGAAGAAAAGTCAGGAAAAGTAGAGTAATACAAGAAAAGAAAGCAAATTATAAACAGAAAATGAACTTAATTGGAAAAAAGAGATCCAAAAGCTTACCAAAGAAAATTATTCCATAAATTTAGAATTGGGCAAGGGGAAGCTAATGATTTTTTAAGGCATTCAGAAATATTCTTTAAATGGAAAAATAAAGAATGTGAAACATTAGAAAAACAACAGGTCTAGAATACAGATTGAGGAGAGATAATATAAGAATTATTGAACTACCTAAAAGTTATGATCAAAAAAAAAAAAAAATCTAGACACTGTACTTCAATACATAAGGAAAATTGCCCTGCAGTTCAAGAACTAGACAAAATAGAAACCTAAAAAATCCATCTATCACCATCTGAAAGACATCCCCAAATGAAAATTCACAAGAACATTATAGCTAAGTTTCAAAGCTCCCAGGTCAAGTGTTGTGCCACAGTTCGCTTTTGATATCCTGACCTAGTTTCCCCATTGTCCTATCTGCCTCAGGTTATAACCTTTTTCTCTTAATGTTTGATTTAGTTACTCTTCCTCAATTTATAACCATTCCCTCTTAATGTTTATAGGATAAAAATCTTATATCTTAGACTTTAAGCTATACTTATTCCCTCTTAATGTTTAATGGGATAAAGGTCTTTATCCATTTTAGACATCATTAGAATATCAGGAGCTTCTCCAGTACCTCCCATTATGTCATCTTAGGTCCTCCCCCAATTTGATTATCCCCATCCAGGCACCTCCCCCATTATGTCATTATTCTTGTTACCCTATAAAAAAAGCTTGCTATCTAATACTCAGTACTGGATTCTTTGAGAATCCAGTCCCGTCCAGCCCTGGAACCACATGGATCCATTTGATCCCAGTATACCTCTCCATTTAATAAACTATTAAATTGGCCTCTAACCTCTCTGTCTTGCTCAGTTTCTCCGGCATTACATTTGGGAGCTGCCCAGTGAGATATCAGGAACTGAGAGCGGGACTAGGGGTTAGAGACATTTCAAGTCTCCACTTTGGGCCTGGAAACAGTTGGAGATCTGGGTTTTCTTTTTCTTGGAAAAGGAGCCCTCTGGATTCCTCCAGAGGCTCCAGGAAAAGGGCAGTTCATCAGCTGGGGCCACACTCGACAGTGGATACTTTCAATTTGGCCAGGAGAGAGTAAGTCCAATCTGATTTGTTTTTGTCTGTCTGTGTTAGCACTTGGATTCTCAGAATAGTAGAATGCTGATGGAATGACAGGGCATTGAATCCTGAGAAGGTTATTATTCTGGACGCTGGATAATAACCTCTGGTTTTGTGTCTCCTAGACACCTGGTCTGATACTTGCTTGTGCTAATATCTGGGTTCTCAGAATAACAGGACACCGACAGGTGTTAAAATTCTGAGACGTAGTGTCGAACTGGACAGAGTTAGTACTACCTGAGTTGTCTCCTAAGACACATCTGGTTCTGTATGCCAGTTGGCACAACTCTGGGTGTTCCAGAGTATAAATCTGGGTATCTTTTTAAGACACCATTTGGCTTTGGTTTTTGATTAGTGCTGAACTGGACGCAGTTGTCACTACCTGGGTCTTTTAAGACACCATTTGGCTTTGGTTTTTGATTAGTGTCAAACTGGACGCAGTTGTCACTATGTGGGTTTCTTTTTAAGGCACCATTTGGCTCTGGTTTCGAATGTTGTAATTGTGCAGTCTGTATGTGTTCTGTGTTCTGTGTGATTTGTTTGTCTGTTTTGTTAATTTTAAGAGCTCTGTTCAATTTAAGAACAATGATCAAATTTGGGAATTGGTTATTTCAATACTGAACTCCAGCTGAAGAAAACATTTGATTAGGAATTTTAAGATGATTCTAAATTTGGGAAATAAATTTTACTGTTGCCTATGCAGGCTAAAATTATTTATCTTTACATATAAGATCTTAAAAGAACAATAGCTTGTTGAAGAAGTTCTGTTAACTTGCCTGAAAGGGGTCATGTGCCTCTAATTAGGTAAAGTATGTAGTAAAAAGGATCTGACTTTTCCGAAGGCTTCAACTATGCCCAAGTTGGAGCGTAGAAGTCCATTGGGAATAATGGCCACATGGGGCCAGAGGGAGAGAAAGAAACTATGCTGTTTCATTATTTGAAATATGATAGGAAAAGCAGTTTTATATTATTGGGAATTTAATGCTGTATTTTGATTCAGAATTTGTTACCTATATTATAACATTGTAAGTTATGCTTTAAATCCAGATTTAGATTGGGTTTTATGGGATCTTCCCCACCCATCTCCCCACTGATTTCTGTTACTTTAAAGGTTGGGTGAGGTAGTGATCTTTTATCTTCAAAGGTAAAGATTTAAACTTGACCCCCACTGCTGTTACTTCAGCTATTGAAGCATCTAGTTAGCATGGAGTGAAGTTTAATTTGACTTCCCTTCCCCTCCCCACATCCCCACATTCTCCTCCCCCATCTCTTTGGAGGTGGAGTGGGGGGAAGGGCAGCAACATGGAATCCTCTTCTCCCCCCTCCCTCTAAAGTGTTCCAGACATTTTTTATCAAGTTGTAGCTACCTGGTTCTTGGCTAAAAACAGCAATCTGATTTGTATAAATATAAGGTTATGGTAAATATCTGTTTAGGATTTGTTATTGGAGGTAAAATTTCTTGGGTTTGTAGTTAATATGTCACTGCATTTTTTTTCCTCCTGTAACTGATTTCTATAATCAGAGCAATGGTCAATAAGAAGTTATTAGTGCAATTCAATTATGTCATACTTTGCTGTTTCCAATCTGGTTATCTGTAATGATTATATCCTAAATACTTGAGCAAATAAGTATTTAGTCTGGTCATCTATTGCTTACTAGATATTGTGTCTGGATATTCAAGTTTTTTTTAAGGTCTATAACTAATGAGAGGCCACATCTTGTAGCAGTCCTTGTGGACCAGTCTTTCTATCTCAGACTATTCTAATTTTTCTTTGTTAAATTTGTTTTTGTTTCTAGATTTGGTCAAATTACAGATATATTGACTTGCTTCTGGGACCTAGATCAAGCTTTGATTGTCAGCACACCATATCACACCCATCCCCCTCCCTGGACTGAGCATCTTTGCCCATTTTCAGCAGGAAGCAGTTTTTGAGAACCATTGCCCCTTCTCCTGATGTAATTTGGACTTATATGGGGGAGTGGGGAAGTGGTTGAATTGTTAAAATTTTAACTGTACTACTGTGTGTTTAAGACTTGGGATGGAAATTGTTAAACTTGTTTAACAATTGCTGTTATGTTTAAGGAACTTCTAGTCTGTTATGTAAATGCATAGGTATATGATTTACATGTGGGATGGTTATTTGATAATTCCTTTCTGAAAAAAAAAAAGGGAGAAAGAAATAGGAAATTGGGGAAACTGGTGTATTCTCTTAGGCACTTCTGCCCTACCCCCTATCTTACTAGTTCAGATTTAATTGGAAGTCCTTTAAACAGTCCTTTTCATTTTCTTACTCCTTGCTTAAAATTATTGGACTATGATTTGCTGGTTGTGCTTTAACTTTGAAATCCCTTGTTCTGTTGGAATTTCCCTGGCAAACTCAGTTTTGGGGATTATTTTTTAGAAACAACCAGAAATCGGATACCTGTCTTGGGATTGGCAGTCTCTGTCATTTGTCTCTCCACTCCTGTTACCCCAGGTCCTTAATTAGTATATTTCAGCGTACTTAAAAGGATCTTGTAGTTTGATATCGGTCCTCTAAAAGTTTAGGATTTGCCTGTCTTGGTCTAACTGTGCATAATCTGTTCAGAAATCTGATCCTTTCTGCAGCCCTGTCTGTTCCTCTGAGCAGGACAGGTAGAGCTACTCCAAGCCTCACCCTTCTCCCCTGGAGCCAGTTGCCCCTCTGAATGGGCAGCACAACTGTCTTGAGCCCTGCTGCTTTGTAAGCAGAGGCTGAGTCATGCACAAATGACCACAGACCTAACACACAGTGAATTGTCCATATGCTCCCCAACTGCAGAGGACCTGACATGATTGAAATAAGGAACTTTGTGTATTGCTGATTAACTCTGGGGTTATCAGGAAGAGATTTGACCTTGCCATAAGTCCTTGCATTGTTCTATATTTATTTTGATTTTTATTTGGTCTATTTACTTCATATAGGGTTGGTGCTAAGACCTTCTAGAGGAAGATAATTCAAAGATTTGAATAGTTAGAAGAGAGAGAGTGTGGAATGTTGTGCCACAGTTCCCTTTTGGTGTCCTGACCTACTTTCCCCATTGTCCTATCTGCCTCAGGTTATAACCTTTCCCTCTTAATGTTTGACAGGATAAAGGTCTTATATCTTAGACTTTAGGCTATACTTATTCCCTCTTAATGTTCAATGGGATAAAGGTCTTTATCCATTTTAGATATCGTTAGAATATCAGGAGCTTCTCCAGTACCTCCCATTATGTCATCCCCCCGTTAGGTTATACCCATCCAGGTACCTCCCCCATTATGTCATTGTTCTTGTTACCCTATAAAAAAGCTTGCTCTCTGATATTTAGTGCTAGATTCTTTGAGATGATAGTCTCGTCCAGCCCTGGGACTACATGGATCCATTTGGTCCCAGTATATCTCTCCATTTAATAAACTATTAATTTGGTCTCTAATCTCTGTCTTGCTCAATTTCTCCAGCATTACACAAGGAGAAATATTACACGTAACTGGGAAGAGATAATTTAAATATTGTAGCACTACAATCATACTAACACAAAATTCACCAGCTTCTACATTAAAAACAAAAACTAAACTAAAAGGTATGGAAGATGATATTCCAAAGAGAAAAGGAGCTCCATTTTCATGCAAGAATAGCTTACCCAGTAAAGCTGAATGTAAACCTGCAAAGGGGAATAAATAGAAGTTTAATGAACTAAAGGATTCTCAGGTATTCTTAAGGAAAAAACCAGTACTGAACAGAAAACTTGACTTCTAAGAATTAGAAGAAATACAAAAAAAGTAAATATGAAAAATTAACTGTAAGGGATTTGATAAGGTTAAACTGTTCACTTCATATATGGGAAAATTATATTTGTATCTCTCAAGAATGTTATTACTAGGATAGTTTCAAAGAGCGTACAGAAATTAAAGACTTGGGATTGAGTTGATTATGTTGGGATGACCCTAAAAAATAAAAATGCATGTGGAGAGCTAAAAATGGAATCATTTATCTCATATAAAAAGAGGTGTGAATGGAAGGACTGTTATAGTAGAGGGGAAGATAGGGTAGGTGGGTGGGTAATGTGGAACCTTATTCTCATTGGAACTGGTCAAAGAAGAAATAACACATATAAGAGTGCAAGGGGATAGAATAAGGGAAGGACTTTTAGGAGGGATTAGGGAGGCAGTACTCAGAAGTAAATAGATTTGTAATAAGGGATAGGATTTTTTTTTTTTTTAGGTAATCATCCCATCATATTTAGCTCATAATCTTACTTCCTTATTTATTAATCTGATAAGATTATCTTCCATCTAGAAAAAATTTTTTCTTGCTTCAATTAGGTAGAGTTTGGCATTCTCAAAATAGGAATATATTCATAGTAACTAAATTTCCCTTCTCAGATATAATTTAGTAGTATAGTTATAGTGATTTGGTTGAAGAATAATGTAGTCCTTTTTCAAACCAATCTAACCACTAGATTATGGTTTTATTTAAGCCTTTTATCTCCTGCAATAATATTTAGTAAAAAATCAATAATAATTGCATAAGACTATAGGATTACAAAGTGATTTACCTATGTTATCTCACTTGACTTCCCTAAACCTCATTTTTCTTATCGATAAAATGAAGGGATTGGGGTGTATTCAAACAATACAAAGCTGGGGGATAGTAAGCAGTGGATGACAGGGCATAAAAGAATACTGATAGGTTAGAGATTGGGCTATGTTTAACAAGTTAAATTTCAGGAGGGAAATCATTTTTATCTATAGTGGAGTGAGTCAGCAATGTGATACAGCAGTCAAAAAACCAAGTGTGTCCTTTTTTGTCTATATTGAGAAACTTCATTCCCAAGAAGGGGGACATTTTAATCCTGCTATGCTTTACTCTTGTCAGATTTTATCTGGGGTGGTGCAAGGGTATGGATCCCACCAACAGGGAGTACTGAGGCAACTTAGACCTTTGATGCACAATAAGTTTTCTGCCACCTTGCAGAAAAGCCCTTGTTGAGCAAGGAGCATTGAGTTGTGATCATAGTAATAGGTGTAAGCCTAGGGTCACAACGCAGTTGCTCATGAGCAGGGATGTCTTGACAAGGCCTTTCTCCTGTGAGTGAGTTGCTAAATCGCTGGGTTGGCTCTCCTCCCATTGGCAGATGCCATGCATACGCAAATCCCACAAGCTGCTTCTCTGAATGGTGATTGGGAATTGCCTACTGTTCATGTGCTGATCATGCTTGCAAAAATGTCTATCAACAAGGCTGTTCAGCATAATAAACTGGAGCTCTTTTCAAACTCTATGAGTCTCTGCCTCATTCATCTAGCCTCTGAGATCAAAGGGCTCACATACCATGAGCTCTTAAAAGTAGTCCACAAGATGGTATATTGAATTCTAGCTGACACTGTATAAACAAAGACATTGATAATCTTGGAGAGTACCAGAGGAGGGCAGCCAAGATAGTGAAAAACATCGGGTCTGTGTCATATGGGTATCAGTAGAAGGAATGAGGCAAATGAATATAGAGGAGAGAAGATTCAAAAGGGGGGAATAAAACTAATCACTTTGCTCCACTATTTCTTTATGCTAGTTGCTTAAATTATTTTTAAAAATTCATTAAGATATCAATCATCAATTAATATCAATAGCCTTTTTTTTTTTTTTTGGCCAGCATTATTTATCTAGTTTCAAAATCAAGCCAGTCTTTACTAGGCACCCCACCACCTCCTCTCCATGTTTAGAAAGTCTTATCTATTATTAGGATTGTTTATTCATTGAAGGTCAAGAGAAAAAAATGGAAGAGCTCAAAATCTTATCCCTTCTCCATCGTTTAGTGAGACATCACCTTTCCTTATTTGTTAGAATCCTTACAAGCTGTTAAGTCATTAGAATTGATAGAGACAATAAATATCTAATTTAGTACGGTACAGTATGATTGATCTGATCTTACAAGGAGATGTTATGGGCCAGAACTTGAAACAAGGTACTAAGTGGAACTGATAGAAACAATGCTTATGTTCACACCTTTAGAGAGCTCATATAAGCAAGAAGCTCTTAGGGCCAGAGAGCACTCTGGGACAGACACAAAGGCACTCTGGGACAGACACGGAGCACTCTGGGAGGAAGCCCACAAGCCCATTCTCGGAGGTGGAGTCAGATTCATTCCATCTTCCACCTTTTTTTTTTTTTTTTAATTTTTATTTAATAATTATTTTATATTGACAGAACCCATGCCAGGGTGATTTTTTTTTTTTTACAACATTATCCCTTGCACTCGTTTCTGTTCCGATTTTTTCCCCCTCCCTCCCTCCACCCCCTCCCCTAGATGGCAAGCAGTCCTTTATATGTTGGATATGTTGCAGTATATCCTAGATACAATATATGTTTGCTGAACCGAACAGTTCTCTTGTTGCATAGGGAGAATTGGATTCAGAAGGTATAAATAACCCAGGAAGAAAAACAAAAATGCAGATAGTTCACATTTGTTTCCCAGTGTTCTTTCTTTCAACTGAAACTCAGTTAGGTCTCTTTGTCAAAGAAATCCACTTCCATCAAAATATGTCCTCATACAATATCGTTGTTGAAGTGTATAATGATCTCCTGGTTCTGCTCATTTCACTTAGCATCAGTTCATGTAAGTCTCGCCAGTCCTCTCTGTATTCATCCTGCTGGTCATTTCTTACAGAACAATAATATTCCATAACATTTATATACCACAATTTACCCAGCCATTCTCCAATTGTCCATCTTCTACCTTTGTGCTGGCTGGAGGCTGAAGAATGCAGAGCCAAAGGACAAGCTGCAAGAGCTCTTGGAGAAAATAAATGTTTGGATTTTATCAGTTGGCTGTATTTGAGGTGATTATTACTCTGAACTGAAACTAAGACTGCCTCCAGAAAACCTCCCCAAGAAACCTGCTCCCAGAGAACCATCATTTATATTATATAAAAGAAGAGAACACCACATTTTGGCATCCTGAACGTGGGACTGATAGGACTCTGATCTCAGTGGAAAAACCTCTGATCCTGAATCCAGTGGAAACATCTCCTCAACCCAGAAATTAGGGTGAGTACAACAAAGAAATTTTGTTAAAAGAGTTAAAGCAGAATTTCAGCTAAGATGGGGGAGATGTTTAGAAAACAGCCTTCTGTTTCTGTTCCAGGAAAATTTAAGAGACCATTCCCAGACTTATAAAAAATCAAGGTTTAATTATAACCTGGGAGCATGTGATTGATCTTTTAAAAACTGTAAAGTTCACATCTCCTTGGTTTTCTACAGAAAAAGAATTGGATCCACATTAGTGGAAATTAGTAGGAGAGCAACTAGGTGAATACTACATTTCTCATCCAAACTCAATTTCCAAAAATACACTTTATACAGACAATTTAATACAACTGGCTATAAGAAATTATCTAAGTGTTAGAAAGAAGAAAAAGAAGAAAGAGCAAGAAGGGGGGATGCCAACTAAACTAGGTAAAAAGGAGGAAGAACTCATGGGTGGAGGAAGAAGGGGGAGGAAGAGAGGCAAAAACACAATCAGCTTCTCCTGTGAAGCAGCAGATGACAAGATTAGAAAAGGCATTAATTAAGGCAAAAAATGAAGGAGAAGATATATCTGATTTTATAAACGCATATCTTGTGACTGAAAAGCTTGATTCTTCAAGTCAAGAAGAGAGAAAATACACTCCTTTTAATTTTGAAAAAATTAAAGATTTGAAAAAGGGTTGCACTCTTTATGGGGCTACATCATCTTATGTTAAGATGTTACTAGATAATTTCTCTTATGAAGTCTTAACCCCGAATGATTGGAAATCCATAGCTAGAACATGTTTAGAACCAGGACAAAATTATTTGTGGCTTTTGGAGTATCATGAATTATGTAGGATTCAAGCCCAATACAATAGGCAAACAGGAGCTCTTGTACAAATCGCTTTTTTTTTTTTTATAAAACCTTTATTTTATTTTATTTTATTTTATTTATTTATTTTTAAAATAACTTTTTATTGATAGAACTCATGCCAGGGTAATTTTTTACAACATTATCCCTTGCACTCACTTCTGTTCCAATTTTTCTCCTCTCTCCCTCCACCCCCTCCCCCAGATGGCAAGCAATCCTTTACATGTCGAATAGGTTACAGTATATCCTGGATACAATATACGTGTGTAGAACCAAACAGTTTTCTTGTTGCACAGAGAGAATTGAATTCAGAAGGTATAAATAATCCAGGAAGAAAAACAAAAATGCAAGCAGTTTATATTCATTTCCCAGTGTTCTTTCTTTGGGTGTAGCTGCTTCTGCCCGTCTTTGATCAATTGAAACTGAATTAGCTCTCTTTATCAAAGAGATCCACTTCCATCAGAATACATCCTCAAACAGTATCATTGTTGAGGTATATAATGATCTCCTGGTTCTGCTCATTTCACTCAGCATCAGTTCATGTAAGTCTCTCCAAACCTCTCTGTATTCATCCTGCTGGTCATTCCTTACAGAACTATAATATTCCATAACGTTCATATAACCACAATTTACTCAACCATTCTCCAATTGATAGGCATCCATTCATTTTCCAGCTTCTAGCCACTACAAACAGGGCTGCCACAAACATTTTGGCACATACAGGTCCCTTTCCCTTCTTTTGTATCTCTTTGGGGTATAAGCCCAGTGGAAACACTGCTGGATTAAAGGGTATACACAGTTTGATAACTTTTTGAGCATAGTTCCAAATTGCTCTCCAGAATGGCTGGATGTGTTCACAATTCCATCAACAATGTATCAGTGTCCCTGTTTTCCCACATCCCCTCCAACATTCCACATTATCTTTCCCTGTCACTCTAGCCAATCTGACAGGTGTGTAGTGGTATCTCAGAGTTGTCTTAATTTGCATTTCTCTGATTAATAATGATTTGGAGCATATTTTCATATGTCTATAAATAGTTTCAATTTCTTCGTCTGAGAATTGTCTGTTCATATCCTTTGACCATTTATCAATTGGAGAATGGTTTGATTTCTTATAAATTAGAGTCAATTCTCTATATATTTTGGAAATGAGGCCTTTATCAGAACCTTTGATTGTAAAAAATGTTTTCCCAGTTTATTGTTTCTCTTCTAATCTTGTCTGCATTAGTTTTGTTTTGTATAAATCGCTTTTGACCAACTAGCTGGTGAAGGTCAGTATAGAGAGAATTCAGAACAGATTTATTATCCCATACCAGTGTATGAGCCAATTTCTAAGGCTGCAATAAAAGCTTGGGATTCCCTCCCAGGACGAAAAGATTGTCCTTCACAAAAATAAAGCAAGGTCCCAATAAACCTTTTGCAGATTTTGTGGGATGTTTGCAAACAACTGTAATAAGAACCACTGGAGATAATGTTGCCACAGAAATAATGACCAGACATCTGGCTAAGGAAAATGCCAATGAGGTTTGCAAAAGAATTATATGGGGACTAGACAAAGATGCATCTTTAGAGGAGATCATAAGATGCTGTGCCACAGTGGACACAAATGCTTATTATACCCAAACTATGATGAACATGGGAAGACAGGTCCCTCTTGGCAAGGGACTTCTAGTGAAACTCATAGATGCTTTCAATGTGGAAAAGCTGGACATCTAAGAGCTCACTGTAGATATGGAGATAGAATGAGAAGACAAGGTGAGAAAAACCCCATGTCCAAAATGTAACCGAGGCTTTCACTGGGCCTCTGAATGTAGATTGACACAGAGAAATGAGAGGCAGGGCTCAGCTCCAAGTTATACAAAAGATAGATGGGGCATGATCACAGCTGAGATTATACCCAGAGAGTCTTTGGAAGGTCAGGACTATGATGTGATCAATCAGCCTAAAAGTAATCACATGCAAAGAGATTACGTGATCAACCAACAGAAAAGCAATCAAGATTACAGTTGAGGAGAATACAGGCCTTTTAACCCAACAGGGCAGTGTGAAGTGCAAACAGCTCCAATGTAATTGCCAGATGGTGAGGAGAAATCCCAAAAGTGGTAAATAGAAGGGAATTAGGTAGGTTAACTGCCTGGGAAAGAGGGTTTGCTTGTGTTCCTACAGATAGAGAAGGAAACAGATGGAGAAGGAAACAGATAGGTATTAATGAGCACCTGGAGAGAAACAGAAAAAGAGAAAAATCTGGAAACAAAGGAGAAGATCTAAGAACAAAATGTTCAGGAATCATTGGATTCCCTAACACAAGATGAAACTGTTTCAGTTCTTGAAAACCAGCAGAAATCATTGGATTCCTTGAGATAAAAAATTGTTGATGAGACTATTGCAGTACTTCAAAGCTTACAGGAATTATTGGATTCCTGGCACATGAACTAATGGACAATGGATTCCTTTTGGATTATTTCTTGGACTTATGGACATGTATAAATTCTTCATGTTGATTCATGTTATTTTTTACATTACTATTAGCCTGTGTTATATTGCTATGTGCTTATGTAAATTATGTGTAATGCCTCCCATATTGATGGATTTATATATACCTGTTTCAAGTGAGCCCCTTTAGAAACCCACTAATCTGATTTGATTTCCCATTTCCTTTGGTGTTTTCATCTCCCTTTCTGAGATGTCAGGGAGGGTGTGAACACCTTCTTTTTATGGTGTTTTCACTTCTTTTTTGAACAGTCAGGGGAAGTGTGATTACCTTCTTTTTTGGGGCTCTCACCTCCTTGAGAAGTCAGGAAGGTCATAACCACTTTATGTTCTAAAACAAAAGAAAGCGGGAGATGTTAGAATCCTTACAAGCTATTAAGTCATTAGAGTTGATAGAGTCAACAATTATCTAATTTAGTACGGTCCAGTATGATTGATTTGATCTTACAAGGAGATGTTATGGGCCAGAAGAAACAAGGTACTAAGTGTAACTGATAGAAACAATGCTTGTGTTCACACCTTTAGAAAGCTCATATAAGCAAGAAGCTCTTAGGGCCAGAGAGCACTCTGGGAGGAAGCCCACAAGCCCACTCTCGGAGGTGGAGTCAGATTCATTCCATCTTCCACCTTTGTGCTGGCTGGAGGCTGAAGAATGCAGAGCCAAAGGACAAGCTGCAAGAGCTCTTGGAGAAAATAAATGTTTGGATTTTATCAGTTGGCTGTATTTGAGGTGATTATTACTCTGAACTGAAACTAAGGCTGTCTCCAGAAAACCTCCCCAAGAAACCTGCTCCCTGAGAACCATCATTAATATTATATAAAAGAAGAGAACACCAAACTTATTGAATTCCAATTCCATTATTATGGATAAGCTGTGAAATGTCACTTTCTCCAGGAAATTATGAACTTTACTCTCTGTATGTGTGTTTGTTTTGCCTTTCTCTGATTCACATATATTATTGTAAATTGTATGTATTTGTGTAGTTCTCATACCTACACACAAACACACACACACACACACACACACACACACACACACACATACACACACTATTAACCCTTTAAGGGAAAAACCCAGAGAGAACTAAAGGGTTTAGTCATAGGAATTCATTAAATAGTTACATATTAATTGATTGATAGCTAGGACTGGGGGCTCTCTAATTAAAAAACATATAAATTCTCTATAAGCTGAACTAATTGACCTTGAAGAAAAGAATGGGCAAAAACACTAAAAATCACTGAATCTCAAATTAAAATTCCTACTGTTATACTGTAGTAAATTATATACATATATATGTATATAATATGTGTATATACATTTACATATATATACAGAATATATGTATATACATATATGTATGTGTTAGGAGTTCAAATGTTGGAATTCTTATTCTTCTCAGAACACAGCCGGTTTAGCTTAGGACCCTCCAAGTATCTCCAAATCCAAAGGTTCTGTCCTTCAGCCTCTGCCTCTGCTTTCTTCAGCCTCCAACCAACACAGAGATGGAATGTCTCTCTTGTCTCCTTCTGGGGAGCCCAGCCACCAACTACAGTGGTGTGAGATGAAGATGAATCTGGTTGTCCACTGAACTCTCCACTCGTAGCTTTATCCTCTGAAAACTCTTCGTCTGCCACCAGCCAGCCAAGAGGAAAAAATGTATTCTGGAATGGCTGTCTCGCCTTATGTGAATCTTCTGAGAGAATGGGATTATGGGTTTTCTCCCATAGTGCTCTCTGGCCCAAAGAACTTTAAGGGAGGTGTGAACTCCCTTGAAGTTAGAAAGTTTACTTTGTGAAGCTGTCATACTTGTGAACTCCAATGAGTAAAGGTGTGAACACAAGCCTTGTATTAATTAGTTCTACTAAGTACCTTGTTTCAGGCTCTGGCCAAAATCTTCTTGTAAGATTAGATCAACTCTAATTAGTTAGCAGTTAGTAAGGATTCCAACACGTATGTATATAATTTACTACAGTATAACAGTCAGAATATTTATATATGCATACATATATGTATATATGTATATATATGTATATATATATATAGTCCAGAACCTTGGAATAGAAATTATAAAATATCAACAGATTTAATCCATAGATCAAAGACATCATCTCACTTAATTTTTTTTTAAATGTAGTAGTTAAATCTCACTTTTTCAATAAAAAATTTTGTAAATTGCCTATAAAACAACCTTCCATTATAAAGGAATGCTAATTTGAAAAATCCAGGATTACACTGTAGTTATGAGAAATCAGAAGAAAGAATAGTAGAAGAATAGATAGAAATAGAATAGTACCAAAAGCAAAGGAAATCAAGCTGCAAACCTAAATAACATATTCTACAAGCCATCAACAACAACAACAAAAACTCATTAGAAGTGAGCACAGCAAATGACATTACTTTAAAAAAAAAAAAAAAAGAATGTGGAGAGAAGATAGGGAAACAACTTTTACAATGATATGTTTAGTTAGGCCAAGGAAAAGAATGGTAAAATGAAATGGTGACATCAATAAATAAAAAGAAAGGGAAGTTAATGATTTAAGTAAATTAAAGAAATTTGGAATAGGGTAAAAGGAACAGAATTCTGTTATAGCATTTGAAGACAGATTTGCACTAAAGTATTATAAGAATAACTAATTACAGGAACAAAATGTTAACTTAAAAAAATGAAGATTAAAATAAAGATATGTCACAAAAAGGCATAAAATAAGGACCTTATTATAATTGTTACCTTAACTGGGAATGATTTAAACAATCTAACAAAATGAAAGAGAAGAGGTAGAATAAAAAAGACAACAAAATCTAGCAAATTGCTGTATACAAGAAAATCTAAGAGATAAAGAGATGTTTACCATAATAGCAATTATTATCTATTTGGCCAGTAGACTGTTTAAACCCAAGTTGGGATCTAATGTTGGTAAATATCTAGGGACAAAAGTATGAATCCCAACCTTTGTCCTAAAAGCAAGTTCATTCTTTCTCTTGATCTTTTCATATTCAATCAGGCTATTCATACTGACACTGCTTAAAGTGCATAACATTCCTTTGACATCTCTTTACAATTCCAAGTCTATTTTTTGCTTCTTTTGACAATCAGTTTTGCTATGAATCAATTTTTTTTTTTGGGGGGGGAGGTTGAACAAAATTCATTCTGAATCAAATGATTCTTTAAAAAGGGAATCCAAATCTTATCAAAGCCCAAATAAAAATTCAAAATGTCAAGAAAATCAAATAGGGAAACTGATGGGGGAACTCTGAAACTGTCCTTGACTTTTGGGGTGAGTCCTGAAACTCTCCTGACCAGAACCCACCCTTGGGGCAGTTAAGTGGGTTTCATTAAGATTGAGTCCAGGACAACTCCTATGTAGCTCAAACTTAAATGGTGGAGATCTGGACCTGATATCTGATAGTGAGCTGAAAATTGGCTAAGGACCACTCCCAGTAAGTAGTCTCATTCAATCAGAAATCTAGGCCTGGGGGCAGTGACAACATTGCATTCAATGGAAACTTCAGTCTTAGATTTCCTATTTAAGGGGCTCATTTCTTTGTAGAGACCTAAAGTAAGAATCATGCCATGCCAAGGGACCAAGGGACCCTTTGGTACAGCTGCCTACCAGGACCCCTACCTGCTGAGAAGACATTCTCTTTTCAGCATTGACCTCCTTCCTCCCCTCCCCCCCCCCCTTTATCTCTGCCAATATTTCTCTTCTAGGACCTTTATCTCTTTGTCAGGACCTTGGCACTGAAGAAGTCAGTCTCCTAGCAAAAGATGACTTCTCAGTGTCAATAAATTTCCTTTTGCCAGTCAAACTTTTCGGGTTTGTAAGTTCTTTCATGTTGGACCTGCGCTTACCAAAGAGGAGTTCCCACAACTTTCTACACTGCCACTGATTTCATCAAAACTACATATTTAAAGGAACCATAAACAAATGAAATAATACCAATAATAAATGAATATGCATTTATCTAACTTTATAAAAGAAAAGTTAATGACATTTTTTAAAATGGTACATAATAATTAGAGAATTTGTTGTTGCTTTCTCAGAGATAGATAAATCTAACAGGGGGAAAATACAAAGCAAAATATAGAACAAGACAAAGTTAAAGACAGTAAATCTGAAAGACTTTTGAAATTTTCTTCTGAAATACAAATTTCTTTCTATCATATAACCATGTTACCTCTCACCCTAATAGATTTCAATGGCTTATTATTACATGTAGGAGCAAATACAAAATGTTATTTGACATTCAAAGTCCTGCATAATGTAGTGTTAGCCTACCAGTCTTCTCAGACCTTAAACACCAGGATGATTCTATGATCTAGTAATGTTGGTCTTATAGCTGTTCCATGAGCATTATTACTCTTTATCTCTCAGCTCCATGCATTTTCTCTGATTTTTACCCTTACTTTTAACAATCTCCCTCCTTTTCTCTGCCTACTGGTTCTTCTGACTTTCTTTAAATCCCAATTAAAATATCATATTCTATAAAAAGTTTTTCTTTATTGCTCTTAATTCTAATACCCTCCCTCTATTATTTCCTATTTATCTTGTATATAGCTTTGTTTTATAAATGTTTTTGTTTCTTTATTATTTTTCCCATTAGATCCTGAGTTCCTGAAGGGTAGGAATCATCTTTTGTCTCTCTTTGCATCCTGAGGGCTTTGTAGTGTTTTTACACTACAGTAAGCACATAGTAAGTGTTTATTAGTTGATATAAAAAGGGAAAACACCAAAACCATACAATTATATTAATAGAAGTAGAAAAGGCTTTCATTGATTACAATATTAATTTCTTCTAAAAATACCTAAAAATTATAGGCAATAATATAAATTTTAAAAAAATAAAATAGACACATATCTAAAATGAAAAGCTAGCATTATTTGCAAATGGTTCAAACATTTCATTAGCCTCAACCTCCTGCTAGTTAGGATTGCTGGTATGAACCTCTATGGCCTGATACACTTATGGAACTAAAACCAAAAGCTAGCATTATATGCAATTGTTAAACATTAGAAGCTTTCCAAATAAATATAGAATGGCTTCTTCTACAATATTATTTGAAATCATTCTACAAGTTCTAGCAATCATAATAGACACAACAAAAATAAATAAATAAAGGTAATAAATACTGATATAGAGTGGAAGGAATTGGTACTATTTGTAGATAAAATATCATACAGTAGTCTGTCCCTTCTCCTCTTTCCCTCCTCTTTCACTCCCAATTGATTCTTAGCAAAACTGATTGTCAAAAGAAGCAAAAAATAGACTTGGAATTGTAAAGAGTAAGCTCTTTCAGATGTCAAAGGAATGTCATGCACCTTAAACAGTGTCAGTATGAATAGCCTTATTGAATATGAAAAGATCAAGAGAAAGAATGAACTTGCTTTTAGGACAAAGGTTGGGATTCATACTTTTGTCCCTAGATACTTACCAACATTAGATCTCAAATTGGGTCTAGACAGTGTACTGACCAAATAGATAATAATTGCTAAATACAACAGTGGAGATTCTTGCTTAGGGAATTTGCTCTGAACAAGAAAGGATTACTGAATTGGAAATCCTGGACCTCTCTCACTCCTGACAAAGGTGCTAAGTCTTAGTGCTAAGTGCTTAGTGTTAGTGCTAAGGCTCTAAGAGTGTCTTCTACAAATCTTATGCTAAAGATGCACAAAGAATACTGTAATAATATAACTAAAAAGAGTATTGTAATAATCTCTTTAAGGAGAGTTCAGTATAGTCAGTCAAGTCAGTAAGTGAAGGTGGTGAAAGACTGTAACTGTCCATCAAAAAATAAGCCAAGGGAATTTATCAATCAGGGCTTATCAATCAGAGATGCCAGGGGTTGAGAGAATCTGTCAAGTCTAACTTAGAAAGCTGGGGTCTAGTAACCAAGCAACTTGTCTAGATATGACTAGAAGCAGCCAGAGAGAGCAAACAACCTGAGGAGTCCTAGAGTGCCAACCCCACAGCCAAACAGCTTAACCTAGCCCAGCAATAAGTTGATTAACTGAGAAGCTGCTATGGGGCATAGCCAGTAGACATGACAAGCCTTACAAGACTGATTGTAGGCCTACAGTTAGGAAGACTCAAGTTCAAATCTGGCATCCATCATACATTTATGAACTGTGACCCTGGGTAACTTACTTAACAATTAACTGCCTCAGTTTCCCCAAATATACAAAGGGGATAATAAAAGCAATGAGGTCCTAAGTAGCTAGATAATGAGATCCTGGGTAGCTGGGTGGACATTAGCAAAGAAAGCCTGAAGCACCTATAGGATTATAATACTCCTGGGGTAAGCTAGAAAAGCACTGGTGGAATAATTTCAGCCTTAAGCAAACATTTTATTAAAGTAGGCCTTTTGTCCAAGTAGACTTTCATTACAATCCCATTCCAAGAGGAGGTCTTTAGAAACCCCACTTTACTGGGTACAATCAGAAAAATGAGTTATGAATGCAAACACTTAGTTATATTTCCTCTATAAAAGATCTGTCCATGATGTAACTCTTTGCTTAATTCCTTTTAGGGTCAATGTTACAATAAATAGTATTATTCTCTTCCCTTGCTAACGTCCTTTGGGTTAATCTGCTAAACTCTTCAATGTATTTAGCCTGCCAGTCAATGATATACTCCCACTTCATCATATTCCTTTTAATAGCATCTTCCTTGTGGTTAATTGTGATTTCCATTAAGGAATTTGTCTTTTCCCTTCTTAACTGTTAAAACCCTTTTCTTTGCTCTTGCTAATTCACATAATAAATAGCATTCCTTTGTAATCAGTGGTGGATGGCTTATCATAATTACTCCAAGTAGTGAACTGAATCTTTATTGTACTATTTTCATATAATATTCTTTTTTTTCAATTTATTGTTCTCCCAAAAGTATTTCTATTTACAATTCTTATAGAACGATAATATTCCATAAAATTCATATACAATAACTTATTCAGCCATTCTCCAACTGAGGGGCATCCACTCAGTTTTCAGTTTCTTGCCACTACAAAAAGAGCTGTCACAAACATTTTTGCACATGTAGATCCCTTTTCCTCCTTTATGATCTCTTTGGGATACAAGCTTGATCAAAGGGTATGCATAGTTTGATAGCTGCTTGAGCATAGTTCCACATTGCTCTCTACAATGTTTGATTCAGTTCACAACTCCATCAATAATGTATTAGTGTCCCACTTTTCTCATATCTCCTCCAACATTTATCATTATTTTTTCTTCTCATCTTAGCCAAACTGAGTTGGTACCTCAAAGTTGTCTTAATTTGTATTTCTCTGATCAATAGGTATTTAGAGTATTTTTCATGTGACTATAAATAGTTTTAATTTCTTCATCTGAAAATTGTCTATTCATATCTTTTGACTATCAAGAGGAGAATGTCTTGTATTCTTATACATTTGAATCAATTCTCTATATATTTTAGAAATGAGGCCTTTGTTATAATTCCTGGATATAAAAAAAAGTTCTCCAGTTTATTGCTTCCTTCTAATCTTATCTGTATTGGTTTTTTTGTACAAAAATTTTTAACTTAATATAACCAAAATTATCCATTTTATAATCAATAATGTACTCCAGTTCTTCTTTGGCCACAAATTCCTTCCTTCTCCATAGATCTAAGAAGTAGACTATCCTCTGTTCTTCTAATTTGCTTATAATATCACTTTGTATGTTTAAATTATGAATCCATTTTGACCAATATAGGGTATTAGATGAGGGCCAGTGCCTAGTTTCTATCTAATTTCCAATTTTCTTTCTTTCTTTCTTTCTTTTTCTTTTCTTTTCTTTTTTTTTTTTTTTGCTGAGGCAATTGGGGTTAAGTGACTTGCCCAGGGTCACACAGCTAAGAGGTATTAAGAATCTGAGGCAGAATTTGAACTCAAGTTCTCCTAACTTCAGGGCCAGCATTCTATCCACTGCACCATCTAGCTGTCCCTAATTTCCAATTTTCCAAGCAATTGTTGTCAAATAGCAGATTCTTATCCCAGAAACTGGGATCTTTCAGTTTATTAAACACTAAATTACTATAGTCACTGACTGTAGTTGTCTTGTAAAGCTAACCTATTCTACTGATCAACTACTTCATTTCTTGTTTTTAAATTGTAGATTTATTTATTTGTTTATTTTTAATACACATTGTTTTATGAATCATGTTGGTAGAGAAAAATCAGCACAAAAAGGAAAAACAATGGGAAAGAGAAAAAAAAAAGAAAAAAGTGAACATAGCATGTGTTGATCTACCTTCAGTCTTTTTATTTCTTTTTCTAGATGCAGATGGAATTTTCTGTCCAAAGTCTATTGGGATTGCTTTGTATCACTGACCCACTGAGAAGAACCAAACCTTTCATAGTTGATCATTGCACATTCTTGCTATTGTTGTGTGCAATGTATTCCTAGTTCTACTTGTTTCACTCAGCATCAGTTTGTGTAAATCTTTCCAGGCCTTTCTAAAATCAGCTTGTTCATCATTTTTTATAGAACACTTCCATTTTCTTCATATAACGCAACTTGTTCAGCCATTCCCCAAATGATGGACATCTACTCATTTTCCAATTCTTTGCTATCAAAATAGTTATTACATACATTTTTGCACATGTGGGCCCTTTTCCTCCTTTATGATTTCTTGGGATTCCAAACCAGTAATGGCACTCTTGGGTCACAGTTTGATAGCTCTTTGGGCATAGTTCAAAATTATTCTTCAGAGTAGTTGGATCATTTCACAACTCCATCAATAATGCATTAGTGTTCCAGATATATCCCCTCCAACATTTATTATTATCTTTTCCTGTCATATTAGCCAATCTGAAAGGAGGTACCTCCAAGTTGTTTTAATTTGCATTTCTCTAATCAATAGTGATTTGGAGCCTTTTCCCATATAACTACAAATGGCTTTAATTCTGTCAACTAAAAATTGTCTGTTCATATTCTTTGACCATTTATCAATTGAGGAATGACTTGTATTCTTATAAATTTGATACAATTCTTTATATTTTTAAGAAATGAGACTTTTATTAGAAACACTGGCTGGAAAGATTTTTTTTTCTTCCTTCCTTTTTAATCTTGTTTCTGTTGGTTTTGTTTGTGCCAAAACTTTTTAATTTAATGTAATCAAATTGTCCATTTTGCCTTGATTACTGCATTGTGTATATCTAATCTATTCCACTGATCCACCACTCTATTTCTTTAAAAGTACCAAATGGTTTTGATTACTGCTGCTCTGTAATATAGTTTTAGGTTTGGTACTGTTAAGCCACCATTCTTTGTATTTTTTTTTTTTTTTCATTAATTCCTTTGGTATTTTTGAGCTTTTGTTTTTCCAGATGAATTTTTTTTTTATTATTTTTTTCTAGTTCTATAAAATAATGTTTTAGCAGTTTGATAATATAGCACTGAATAAGTAGACCAATTTAGGCAGAATTGTCATTTCATTACATTAGCTCAGTCATGAACAATTTATATTTTTCCAGTTGTTTAGATCTTACTTTGTGTGAAATGTTCATATAGTTCTTAGATTTGTCTTGGCAGGTGGACTTTCAAGTACTTTATTTTATCTACTGGAATTTCTCTATTAGAAGACCATAGATAGTGGAGAACCCTAGGCAAGGTATAAGACCCTTTAGTTCAGTAAAAGAAACACTGTTGACAGTATCTGGCTTGGTTCCCCATCATCTAGGCATCTCCGCCTTCCTGAGAAGTTATGGGGTGTGACAACCTGTGTTGTACTTGAAGCAGAGTTATGCTAACATGGCAAGGAAACATCTACACACAATAGCAAGTTGTTTATGTGGTTCCACATTCACAGTATCCTATAGTGAGTATGTAGTATCCTACAGTTATGTAAATGTATTATGTAAGCATAGTGTATATAAGGCTGAGGAGTTTTTGAATAAACAGACTCCTGTTTGACCATCCTCCTGAGTTCTGCCTCATCACTCCTCCCCCACAATCAGGATTCAGACTGGTATTGAAATCCTCCCATGAGGAGGTCCAGGCAATTGGACAAGATGAGGCTCTCAAAAATAGGGTACACAACAGCTTGGTTGATGTAAATAGTGCAAGTTTGGGTGAGGAATCCCCAGTACCTATGAACAGGGTAAGTTTAAACAGACAATGGGAAGATTTGGCAAGGGCTAATCTAGTCACTTTTGTTTTCTAGCCGAAATGAGGCAAGCACTAACAAAAGAGCCTTCCTCTTTAGGAAAGTATGAAAAATGCTTGATTAGGTTAATACAAGTGTAAGGTTTGTTAGTAACTCAGAAGCAGACCTCTGAATTCTTACCTACTGTGGAGTGCATGTCTCTGTGGCTTCCTAAGGAAGAGACATTTGAGCCAGAGGAGTGGGAGACAGGTGGGAGAACAACTAACTGAATATTACCATACTATAGGACCTGTCTCAATTCTGAGCACACATTTTTTATGTACAATGTAACATCTCACATAGTATCAAAAAAAGAGCGCTTTTAGTTTAGGCTGCCAAACAAAGGAGGATGAGGAAAATAAACAAAAAGGTGCTGACAAGTCTAAAGGGTGCAGAATGGTAAACAAAGACAAAGATAGCGCTGGGAAGTTTGAAGGCATGGCACTTCCTTGTTTCTCAGCCTGCCTCAACTTCCCCTTGTGCCTGCACCTCTGGTGTATTCTTGCTTCCTGACCCACTACTTTTTCATCCTCCTCCTTCAACTTCACCTTCATGGGTGGGTATGGAAGAATGGGAGGAGGGATGGTGCCATCAGCACCACCAGTGCAGCCTATGTTCCAAGTATATGAGGCAAAGGGGGAGGGAAGGGATAAATTTGGATTGAGAATGGAAGCATACCTTATAATGGAAGAACTGGACCCCTCGGGTCCTCCAGGTCAAATTAGGAGAAGACAACTCCTTTAAATCTGGAGGTTATCAAAGATTTGAAAAAGGCTTGCACTCTTTATGGGTCTACATCATCTTATGTTAAGATGCTTTTAGAGAATCTGCCTTATGAAATCCTAACCCTAATGATTGGAAATCCAAAAAACAGTACAACTAGACCCAGATCCTTATTTCTTACCCAGTACTGTGGATAAGAATCTTGTTAAAGGCCATTAAACAAATAATACAATTATCTAGGATAAGACCTAACAAGATATATATATACCTTTTATAGCAATGTCCAAATTAATGTATGCTGTGAAACCATCCCAGGGTAACAATTTTTACTGGCCATAGATCCATATTTCACACATGGGTTCCTTTCAAGAATAGCCCTGCTCTTACATAATTGACCATAGGTTTTTGAAGAAAATGTTTCTAAAACCCTCTTAAAGGACCGACCATATTTACAGATGTGTCCAAACATAACATTTGTGCTGTATATTCTCCAGACTTAGCTATAAAAAGAGTAATCAGAACTTTCTTTCAGTCCACTCAGCAGAATAAGTTATATGCAATTATGTTAGCTCTAATTTATTACACAGGATATGTAAATATAATATTTTATTCAGCTTATTCAGTAGGTGTGGTACAAAGAATTGCCCTAGCCCAAATACAATTTGTAGCCTCTAACATATTTCAGCTTTTTAAGAAACTTCAGAAGCAAGTGTGAAACTGCTCGGGTAAGTATTACTTCTCGCATGTCCCTTCTCATACGGATCTCCCAGGACCTATTTTTTATAGAAATTTGAAGGCACATTGCCTTCTTACCATGTTAGTCAACACTCCCTTATTTCAGGCTGCCCAAGAATCTCATTCGAAATATCATCAGTTTGCCCGAGCTTTACATCTGCAGTTTGAGATAAAAGGGGAAGCTAGGAGCATAGTAAAAGCCTGTATGACTTGTCTCCCTTTCCATGCTCCTACACTCACTCCAGGGAAAAATCCTCATGGTTTGAGGCCCAATACAATTTGACAAATGTATGTGACCCATTATAAATCTTTTTGACTGTCTGTTTTTTATCCATGTTGCTATGGACACCTTTTCAGGATTTGCTTTTGCAGTACCAGTGGCAAAAGAGACAGCCCGAATGGTCATTGAATGCCTTACACAGGCCTTTGCAGTTATGATCTTGCCACAAGCAATAAAAACAGATAATGGACCTGCATATACTTCCAAACATTTTGCACACTTTTGTGCACAGTATTAGGTTTCATACATCACTGGCATACTCTTCAATTCTCAAGGACAGGCAACAGTAGAGAGAAGGAACAGAGATATCAAGACATCCTCCAAAAACAAGAGAGGGGGAGCTATGGGCAACCCTAGAGATAGCCCTTTATACTACCAATTTTTTTGGTTTTTGATGAGAATGCACATGCCCTGGCAGACAGGTTTCATAATCCCCAGAAGGGCAGTGTCCAATGCGAGCAGCTCTGGTATCTTTAGATAATTGCTAGGTGATGTGGAGAGATTTAGAGAGCAGTAAATGGACTAGAAAGTTCAGAAGGTTTGCTTGTGTCTTTACAGATGGAGAAGGGATCCAATAGGTGTTGATGTTCTGTATCCACCTTGTCCATAGGAAAGAGATGAAAAAAGAGAAGACCCTCAAAACAAAGGAGAAGCCCCAGGAAACATTGGGTGGTCTCTCTCTGACTATGCCCACTACTGAAAGAGCCTGGCTGTTAGCCTTATGTTTATGGCAGTTGACTAATGAATACTACCATGACCATAAAAGTAATTGCTAATGAGACTGATGCAGGACTTCAAAACCTGCAGGAATCTTTGGATTTCTTGGCACAAGAAGTGATGGACAATAGATTGGCTTTGGACTATCTCTTGGCTGCTGAAGGATATATATGTGTGGTTGTGAATTCCTCTTGTTGTATGTATATCAACAACTCATAATAGGTGACCACAAATGTACATTCCCTACATGAAGCAGATCACTGAATGAGATATGCAAGACAACAGTTATTTTCTATACCTTCCTTCTGGACTCATGGAAGTCTTTTATAGTATCTTGTTTACTCATATTGCTTATTATATTATTACTTGCCTGTGTGATTCCTCTCATGCTGAAACGTGTTCCATTTTATGGATTTAGCTCCTGATGTATACCTGCTTCAATTAAAACAAAAACAAAAACAAAAACAAAAAAAAAAGGATGTAGAGGGCCACAGATAGTGGGGAACTCTGGGTGAGGTATAAGACCTTTTAATGCAGTAAAAGGAATCCTGCTGACAGTGCCTGGTTTGGTTCCCCATCTACTACCAATCCCAAGGGTGTCTTGGTCTTCCTGAGAAGTCAGGGGGTGTGACAACCTGTGTTGTACTTGAAGCAGAGTTATGCTAATGTGTCAAGGAAGGCAGACAATAGCAAATTGTTTATGTGGTCCCACATGAGCACAATCCTGTAGTTAGCACATGTGTAGTATCCTGAAGTTATGTAAATGTTTTATGTAAGCATAGGGTATATAAGGCTGAGAATTTTTTTTGAATAAACAGATTCCTGTTTGATCATCCTCAGGAGTTCTGCGTCATCACTCCTGTCCTATGATCAGTATTTGGGCTGGTACCAAAATCCTCCCATGAGCAGATCCAGACATTCTATCTCTTGCTGATGGCCTTTGTCAGTAATATATAGAAATGCTGATGATATGTGTAGGTTTATTTTATATCCTGCAACTTTGTTAACATTATAGTTTCCAATGTGTTTTTGGATGATTATCTAGAATTCTCTAAGTATATCATCATATCATATGGAAAGAGGGATAGTTTTATTTCCTTCTTGCCTATTCTAATTTTTAAAATTTCTTTTTATTTTCTTATTACTAAAGCCAATATTTCTAGTAAAATATTTAATAACAGTAGCAATACTTGTCATCCTTGTTTCACCCTTGATCTTATTGGGAATGTATCCAGCTTTTCTTCATTAGAGATAATGCTTAGTTTTAAAAAGATACTGCTTATTATTTTAAGGAAAGCTCTCTTTATCTCTATGACCTCTAGTGTTTTTAGTAGGAATGGGTGCTATATTTTATCAAAAGCTTTTTCTGCATCTATTGAGAAATCATATGATTTCTGATGATTTTGTTATTGATATGGTCGATTATGGTAATAGTTTTCCTGAATATTGAACCAACCCTACATTCCTGGCATAAATCCCAGTTAGTCATAGAATGTTATCCTGCTGATAATATGCTGTAATCTCTTTGCTAATATTTTAATTCAAATTTTTACATCAATATTCATTAGGGAGATTGGTCTGTAATTTTCTTTCTCTATTTTAGCTTTTTCTGGTTTAGGTATCAGCACCATATATGTATCATAGAAGGAATTTAGCAGAACTCCTGCTTTACCTATTTTTCCAAATAGTTTACTTAGCACTGGAATTAATTATTCTTTAAATGTTTGATAGCATTAACTTATGAATTTATCTGTCGTGGAGATTTTTTTCTTAGAGTGTTCTTATTAATGGCTTGTTCAACTTCTTTTACTAAAATGGGACTCTTTAATTAATTTATTTCTTTTCTGTTACTCTGGGCAATTTATATTTTTGTACATATTCATTTATTTTGGTTACTTTGTAGGGTGTGCAGCTATGCAGTTGGGTAAAATAACTCCTAATTATTGCTTTAATTTCTTTTTCTTTGGTGATAAGATCACTCTTTTCATTTTTTGATTCTGGTGATTTGTTTTTTTCTTTTTCTTTTTCTAATCAAATTAATTAAAGATTTGTATCTATTTTGTTTTTTCAATAGTTCCCTTAGTTTCCATTTTATTAATCTCTCCTTTGAGTTTCAGAATTTCTAATTTCGTATTTAATTAGGGATTTGTAATTTGTTTTTTCTAGCTTTTTTTAGTTGCATGCCCAATTCATTGATCTTTTTTTTCCTCTATTTTCTTTATGTAATTATATAATTTCCCCTAGAAACTGCTTTGACTGTGTCCCATAAGTTTTGATATATTGTTTCATTATTGTCATTATCTTGGATGAAATTATGGATGTTTCTGTAGTTTGTTGTTTGAGGCATTAATTTTTTATAATTAGATTAATTTCCAAATGAAGTCTATCTTTTCCTGGCCCTTTATTGAATATAATTTTTATTGCATTGTGCTATAAAAAGGAAGCATTTACTATTTTTATCTTTTGGCATTTGATTGTGAGATTTAATATATGATCAATTTTTGTGTATGTACTATGTACTGTGGAGAAAAGGGTATATTCCTTTCTGTCTCTATTCTGTTTTTCCAGAGATCTATTATGTCAAAGTTTTCTAGGATCCTATTAATCTTCCTAGTTAGTTTCTTTTTTATTTTGTGGTGAGATGTTTGATTCTGAGAGGGGAAGATTGAGGTCCTCCATTAATATAGTTTTGCTTTCTATTTCTTCCTGTAACTGGCTTAATATATTCTCTAAGAATTTGTATACACTACCATTTGGTGCATATAAGTTTAATATCATTACTTTTCATTGTTTATAGAACTCTTTGTCAAGATGTACTTCTCTTCCTTATCTTTTAATTTGATTTTTTTTTTTTTGTGCTTTATCTGAGATCAGATTTGCTACTTTTTTTTTTTTTTTTTTTACTTCAGCTGAAAGTACTCCAGCCTTTTACATTTACTCTGTTTCTCGGTATAAAAATGCTTCTTGTAAATAACATATTAGAGATAATGTTTTTTAATCCATTCTGCTATTGGCTTCCATTTTATAGGAAAATTCATCCCATTCACATTCACAGTTATGATTACCACTCTGTATTTCCCTCCATTCTATTCTCCCATTTATACTTTTGTTCTTTTTCCATTCTATTCTTATGACTTTTTTCCTGACCCACTTCCCACTAGCTTATCTCCTATCACCTCTCCCCTCCTACTCTTACCTTTTTTCCCACTGTTTTTGTCCTCCTTTCTATTCAGCCTCTACCTTTTCTTTCTTCTTTCTCCTCATACTTCTTTGTAGGGTTAGATAAATTTCTATACCCAACTGAATGATTAAGTTATTCTCTCATAGAACCAAAACTGATGAGATCAAGCTTCAGACAATGTTTTGAATGTTCAATGTTCTTCTCCCCCTCCCTTCTTTTCCCCTATTGTAAGACCTATGTCTTTTGTGACTCTTCATGTGATCTAATTTGTTCCATTATATTTTCTCTTTTCTCTTCCTCCATTTCAGACCTTTTTTCACCCATTAATGTCTTGTTCTTTGATATTATCACATCACATTCACATCCACACCCTTTGCCCATGTGATGCCCCTCTCAGTCTGCCCCAATAATAGATACAGTTCTCAAGAATTACAGATAAAATTTTCTCAGCTAAGGATGTAAACTTTACCTTTACATATTTTCCTCTCTTTACCTTTCTATGCTTCTCTTGAGTCCTGTGTTTGTAGACTACATTTCCTGATTGAAAGTCTATTTCATTTAAGAGCCATCATCTCCCCTGAAAGATGACATTCAGTCTTGCTGGGTAGTTAACTTTTGATTGTAATTCCAGGTCCTTTGCCTTCTGGAAAGTGGTATTCCAGGCCTGCCCCTCCCCCCCCCCCAATTCTTTATTGTAGAAGCTGCCAGATCCTAGTAATCCTGACTTTCTTCTTGATATTTGAATTGTTTTTGTCTGGCAAGTTGCAGTATTTTTTCTGTGATGTTGTTCTGGAGTTTTGCAACAATGTTCCTTGGGATTTTCCTTGTGGGATCTCTTTCTCAAAGTGACCAGTAGATTCTTTCAATGAGTATTTCCCCCTCAGTTTGTAGAATATTTCTTGAAGAATGCTTGAATTCATGGACTTCAGATAGACTAATTAAAATTGTTTCTTCTGGAACTATTTTCTTTTCTAATGAGGTATTGCACATTTTCTTCCTTTTTTTTTTCATTCTTTTTAGTTTATCTGATTCTTCCCATCTTATGTGTGTCATTAGCTTCCATTTGTCCCATTCTATTTTTTATTTTTAATGTGTAATTTTCTTCAGTTAGCTTTTGTATCTTTTTTTTCCAATTGTAGTGTGTATACAAAAGGCACATATGAAAGGTGATGAATTAGAAATTGTTTTAAGCTTCTATGTGGGGGGTAGACTATTTCCCTCTACAAGGCTGAAAGGTAACTCTAAATACATGACACAATGTCTCTTGTTTTTGTTGTTCTTTCCTGATTTTAGGTGAAGGAAAATCCAGCTTGAGGACTACTCTGGAACCAGAACCACTTCAAGAGTTGCAGGAGATACTATTGGTCTATTAACAGAAAACTCCATAGCAGAGCCTTCCCCAGCTGAGGTGCCAACACAGCCTACGGGATAGGCGAGGAGGATTCCTGCCGCATCTGGAAGCAAAGTTGTTGGGAGGATGTTGGAATCCTTACTAACTGCTAAGTAATTAGAGTTGATCTAATCTTACAAGAAGATGTTTTGGCCAGAACCTGAAACAAGGTACTAAGTAGAACTAATTAAGACAAGGCTTGTGTTCACACCTTTACTCATTGGAGTCCACAAGTATGCTAGCTTCACAAAGTACACTTTCTAACTTCAAGAGAGTTCACACCTCCCTTAAAGTCATTGGGCCAGAGAGCACTATGGGAGAAAACCCATAATCCCATTCTCTCAGAAGAGGCAGATAAAAAGCCAGCGATGAGGGATCTATGGCAGAATACACTTTTTCCTCTTGGCTGGCTGATCGCGCTGGACTCGAGAGGAACGACTCTGGTGCAGAGAACACTTTTGATGGATTTCAGGGGAGCTACGCCAGAAGCCCTCTCTCCGCGGCAAGTTGGTGGCTGGACGCCAGAAGCCCTCTCTCCGCGGCAAGTTGGTGGCTGGGCTCCCCAGAGGGAGATAAGAGAGACCTTCCCTCTCTGTCTTGGTTGGAGGCAGAAGAAAGCAGAGGCAGAGGCTGAAGGACAGAACCTTTGGATTTGGAGACACCCGAAGGGCTCCAAGCCTCTAAACCGGCTGTGCTCTGAGAAGAACAAACTCCAACAATTGAACTCTTAACAGGAGGAACCTTTGTAGTAATTTTTTCAAGTTTGAGATCACCTTCCCCAGAGTAGTAGAAAGGGTTGCCTTTCTCATTTAGGGGAAGTATGGGTTGTGTTTATACTCCAGTTCTTGCTATTTTTTTTTTCCTCAGGAAACAAACATCCCTTTGGAAAAATCAATGTTAATTGTTTTTCAATGACACTTGGAAAAATAATGGTATTGTAAACCGTGGGAATGTATATTGGGAGAAACAGGCCAGATTAAGGGTGTGAGCAATCGAATTAGAAAAATAACTCAGAACCTTGAGGAGATAGAGTTGTGGAAGGGGAGGGGGGGATCCAGCACCTTTTGTAATGCCGGAGAAACTGAGCAAGATAGAGATTAGAGAGTATTTAATAATTTATTTAATGGAGAGATTTACTGGGACCCATGGATCCATGTTTGGTCCCAGGGCTGAATAAGATTGTCGACTCAAAGAATCCAGCCCTGAATGTTGGATACAAGATTTTTTTATAGGGTTATAAGACCAATGACATAATGGGGGAGGTACCTGGATGGGGATGACCTAATGGGGGGAGAAACCTAGGATGAGGATGATATAATGGAGGCAGGCACCTAGGATGACATAATGGAGGGAGGTACTGGAGAGGCTCCTGACATGTTAATGATGTCTAAAATGGATAAAGACCTTTATCCCATTAAACATTAAGAGGGAATAAGTATAGCCTAAGGTCTAAGATATGACCTTTATCTTATCAAACATTAAGAGGGAATGGTTATAAACTGAGGCAGAGTAAGTGAATAGGACAATTAGGGAAACTGGGTCAGGTCATTAAGAGAACTGTGGCACAACACTGTTTCTTATATTAAGTAAAGTGGAACCCATAGAGTTGTTTCATCCAGTGTCACTCCTCCCCCCTCAGAATATGAAAAAGAACTGAGAACCAAATGATGTTTGTGGATGTGGGATGTGGTTGGATTTTTCTTTTGTTTTGCTAAGACAATTGGGGTTGTGAGTCCAGAGTTACAGCTGTAAGTGTTAAGTGTCTGAGGCCAGATTTGAACTCAGTTCCTCCTGAGTTCACTGCACTACCTAGCTGGATTTTTTCCCTACTTTTTTTCTGGGTAATTTAATCATAAAAAAAAATCCCTGGATTTTTTCCCTCCTTTTTTTCTGGGTAATTTAATCATAAAAAAATAAGACCAGCTCATTATTAATAAAAGGATAATCATTTGGCTATGTCTTAGACCAATCATGGTATAAGACCCACATTTTATATACCCTACATGATGGTCCATCAATCAGCAATCAAATCTGTTAATGTGGTTTTGGGTAGGCTATATTAAAGAGAAGAGCTGAGTATCTCTTAGATAGGGAAAGCATCTCTTTACCTAATCACCCAAAGCTTTAGGCTATCAATTCAAAGAATGCATACCCTATCCAAGACACAGCAGAACTCTCTGGACTTCCCTATCCTAGATTTAATTACTTGCAAATTTGTTCAGGTCCTGATTGACTGGAATTGAATATAAATAGCAATCTTTTCTGCTTTTCCTACCAGATTTCTTTCTTTGGAGTTCTTTTTTTTTTTTTTTAATTGGACTAGGTGAAAGAGAAGATTTTTGGCCTCAATTGCCACCCAGATTTAATCACTGAATGGGTGTGGTCTCAGTCAAACTGAAACCTGTTGAAGACCTTAGTTTAACAAGGCCATCTCCCATTTCATCCGGGGCCATCTCCATTGTCTGGACTTGTATTTTGCCAATGGACTCAGATGCTCTGGAGGGGAAGAGTGAGACAGGAGACTTTGCACAGCCCCCTCTCACTGAAATCCAGTTCACTCGTATCTTGGCATCACCTTCCTGATGTCATGGTCCTCTTCAGGACAAACAACAACGTGAGGTAGGCAATCTCATCAGTATGTCCTTCTTTAGAAAAACTGAATATTTAAAATAAAGAATTTAGAAGGGGTGGTCCCTGAAACTTCTCAAAATATTGGTTATTAATAATAATTTCTCACATTCTCCCCCTTTGATTCTTTGAGAGGCATGGCCTCCTCAAGGAATCACTAATTGATATGATAAGCCCTTCATCAAGGGTTTCTAAAATAAAGGAGAAAAGGGGAAAATGGAGGGCCACTTTTACAAATCTATTAGTGGGGTGATCCCCTTTGATAACATTTTGATAAAATCAAACAGGATAATCCCCTTTGATAAGAAGACCTTACAAATAAAAAGGGCAAAAAGAAAAATTAAACAGCAAAATAAAATTCATAGATGCGTGTCCAATCT
Organism: Antechinus flavipes; assembly: GCF_016432865.1. NCBI lineage: Eukaryota > Metazoa > Chordata > Mammalia > Dasyuromorphia > Dasyuridae > Antechinus > Antechinus flavipes. The sequence continues at coordinate 308,335,923 of NC_067400.1, read as the reverse complement.
ATTCCTCTGCAAATTTCTGATGCAGTCAGTTCTGTGTCTCGGTGTGGTCTAAGAGCAATTCTCCAGCCCAGATTACTTGTAGAAATTCTCTTTTCTGCTAAAATTTTCCTTTGGTCTTAATACAAATTTAAATATACTCTGCCAATAATCAGATAACAAAAGTTAATTCAGGCTTTATGTTTTTATTATCAGAAAATCAAATTTGTAACTTTTTAGATCAGGGACTGTACAATTTTAGGTTGACCAGATGTCATGCTGACATCTATTTGACATGCTGACATCTATGTATGTTTTTAATACAATGTACACATACATTTATATCAATCATACAAACAGAAAATTGCAATCCCATTTTTATCCTTGGCATTATTCATTTAGGAGGATGAGACTCCGCTAAGGAATTAATAACACTTTTTATAAGATGGACTCTAATACAAACAAGAAAAAGGATTTTCCCGCCTGCGCCTCCCCAACTGCCCGACAGGGGGCGACAAGGGGATGAGGGCGAGCCCGGGTCGCGCGGGAAGAGGCCGCGGAAGGTGATGCTGCCTCCTCCTCCCGGGCCTAGAGGTGAGGCGATGGGAGCGCTAAGGTGCCCAACGCTGCTCGCGCTGTGGATAGCTACTCTGGACAATGGCACCTTCTCCTTTTCCTCCATCCTTCAATGCCAGCTTCCATCCAGTCGCCACCGCTGCCGCCGCCACCACAGTCTATGGCGACAACCCCTCCCCCCACTCCCCCCCCCCGCCTATCCCTCTCACACATTTCACCGCGCCAGACGGTGGGTAACCGCCGCCTCCGCTGGGGCTTTCCAGCCCGATAGGACCAGAGTAGCCCCAGACATCTGCTTCTCACTGGCCACCTCCGCTGCCTCTCAATGTAACATCCCCTTGGCGATTGGTCCTGAACTACCATCCATCACTGTCAGCCCCCGCCCCGCGTCCTGCCTCCACCGCCGGGTCATTTAAGTTTATCACAAATAAATAAATAAAGGAGGAAATAGAAATGCGTAGAAAGTAAAAGCAGCTGAGAGAAGGGGGGGGGAGGAGGTGGGAGTGTAGGGCGGAGAAAAGATGGGGGAAATAGACAACCAAACTTGATGGTGTCTCTTCTGGCCAATCACGGCCCAATTCCATGCTGTCTGACAGCTTCGTTCAACCAATAACCCCCAGTCTCAGGGATCACTGAACAACGAGAGGAGCCTGACCTCTCCAGAGTGGGCGAAAGCTCCTCGTGGGGGAAGGTGGAACGAATCTTGACCAATCCCGGAGCAACCTAGTTCAGAGTGACGTTAGTATGCACCAATGAATTTGTGAAATAGCGGATTGGGCCTCTATTTACCCAATCGGTGGTGGTAGGGATGAGGAAAGCTATGGATGAAAGGCGGAGAGATTGCGAGGGGGAGGAAGGAGGCGTAAAAAAGAAGGGGGTGGGGTGGAATTTTGTTTATGGGCGTCACCCTCACGCTGGTTCTTCCATTTTCATTGGCTAAGGGCGCTCCGAGTGGCGTGAAGCCTAGCCCATAGAGGGGACAAGTGGAGAGTTCTCGCCTTTCAGTAGCCAATGCACGGTGTTTACTGAAAAAGTAGGGGCGGGGGTGGGAATGGGGGGGTAGTTTAGGAGTTGAGGAAAGAAGATTAAAGAGCGCGAGGAGGTAACGCCACGAACTCTCATTTGTTGGGGAGTGGGGAGGGGGTGTGGAGAGCCATCCTCGAGGCATTTTCTTTAGCGAGAGGTGGGGCGCAGAAGGGAAGGAATGGGACGAGGCGGGGTATGTGAGTGTGTGTGTGAGTGTGTGTGTTGGTGGGAAAGAGTTGCGGCGGCCTGGGGGGAAGGGGGGGTGGCGTTGAGAGAGTGCGCGCGCGCCCCTCATCCCGCCCCCTCCGCTCCCTCGTCCCTTTTCCTCCCTCCCCTGTGCGCTTGTAGCTGCTTCCCGAGGTCGGGGGGGTGGGGGGGTGGAGGGGGGGGTGCCGCTAAATTCGCGCCGCCTGCGGGTTCCTGGGAAGAGGGAGGGGTCTTTTTCCTGCTGCAAACTTGTGGCTTGTTCCTTCTGCTTTACTCCCTACATCTGGAGCTGCCTTTGAGAAGAGCAGAGAGATAGGGGTGGGGAGACAGGGGTAATGACACTAGTATCCTGAAATCAGGAGCTACTTGAAAATGTCTTTTATTTAAAAACAAAACCAAATCCTTCTCATCCCCTCCGTCTTTCTATCTCCCTTCCTCTCCTCCCTATCTTCTCTCCCCGTCTTCGGAGCGCCTCGCCTTCTGAGAACTTTGATTCGGTCCCTTATATTCCTCCCCCCCCCCCCCAAAAAAAAAAAAGCTGGAACCTCACCAGATACTGGAATAATCAGCCCCTGCTTTGCTTCTACGACTAGAATGAGATAATAAGGCTTTCTTACTTTATTCTTATACATATGAGTTTTTGGAAAGCGCAAACGTATGCATATATGTGACAAGTATATGCAAAATTTGAAATTTTGTTACCCGAAATGTGACCTTTTGGAAGTTAATATGCTTCTTGCCCTCATAATACATTTCTAGCTATTTATGTGGCTGATTTCTATTTTCCCTCCCCACTTAACACAAATACACAAACTCACTCTTTCCCCTACTTCCAAAGTCGTTATCCCTTTTAATGATGCTGGGAAAGGCAGGAGGAAAGAATTTTGTAAAAGTTCTATTGATAAACACACTTGCACAAACATATGCTATGCACACACATTAACTATAAACATAAACGAAAAACACAATATGGCCTACATCTACACTACACTACCTAATGCATCAATCCATCAATCTCACATGCTGTATAGGGTTGAATGGGGTCAATGGCCAGATGACAGCTCTCCAGTTTAAAAAAAATAAAATAAAATAAAAGGTGAAGCAGGAAGTGGTTTGGAAGCTTGAAAAATACCTTTTTATGAATCAATACTGATCCAGGTTGAGCTGAACATATGACATACAAGTCCACGTTATCATAGAGCTAAAAGGGACCAGAGAATTGAGCAAGTCCAGTTCTTTCCCACCTTATACGTCCCCTCCCCCTATTTTACAGATGTGGAACTGATTCCTAGAGGCCTTAAGGAAGCATTTTTAAAAAGTAATTTAGACTGTCTAGCTAGTTAAAACTTCCATACATTTTTACAAGAATTAATTTTTCTAAACAGTATCATTTACTTTTAGTCGAGCAAATTAAGAAGCCACCAAAGTCAACACTGGATTTTAATTGGCTTTTGATATGCTGTAATTAATGAATTGCCTTTAATATTAAGACAATTTTTTTTAATGATGCTTCAATAAATACATGAGGAGTAAATTATTGAAAATTTTCTCTTAATTACATATAGCAATTTGGGATCTATAGAGTTTAAAGTATCATTTTAAAAATTGAAAATACTGATTACAGTCATAGATACATATAGGTAAACTTTTATATGTAGTTGATAAATAAGATTTTCAGTCAGCTTTCTTACAATTATGTTTAAATCTAAATATCCAATGTGTGTTTCAATTTAGTTTTGTTTTCATTTTTGTATTACTACTTTAGGTGAAATTATGATTATGGGAAAGGAAATTTAAGTGGTCTTAAATGACAGTAGAGATTTTTGATTGGTATTAATCATAAACTTTGAAAGTTCTAATGCTAATTCTTCATTACCACTGCCCTCAAAAATAGTTTTTTCTTTAGAAAACTTGGAATTGCTCTTGGCAAAATTGTTGATCACATACTTCAGTGTTCAAGGTTTCAGTCTTAAAATAATTGGTTTATTTTCCATTGAACTTTTTATTTATTGTAGAGAGCGGGTTGTTATCCATTGAAAAAAATAAAGTATGAATTGTGTAGAAGCTTTTTATTCAATTAAATTGGGCAAGTAGGAGTTCTAACTTTTTATTTTATTTAAACAAACAAAAAACTAGGGAATTCAGCTTGTTTTCATTTGGAAATCAGGGTAAAATGCTTTTTGACTATCCATACTCCAAACAACTTCTCTTCTAGAGGAGATTTTGGTTTTAGGAGTTAAAAAAACTTAAAGGAGGTTTAAGATTGTAGTCTAAAACAATTTTCTAAAAATGTGTTTGCCCATCTTATTCATGTCTGGAAAGAAATCTCTGAACTTCAAAAGTACTGGCTAGTAGAGATGTCAGTACTTTAAGACATAACTAGTTTCAAGAAAATTTAAATATTGCTCATATTTAAATTAGAAAAGCATTGTTGGGTATTTCAACTGACTCTGTTGGCTGAAAATCAGTATGTAAGGGAAGCAAGGGAAATAAAATATATCTGCCTCGCAGTCGATTTTGAAAATTGAACAGCTAGCTGATGTGTTGTGCCAGTATGCCAGTGTCAGGAAGTTAAATACTCCTTTTGAAGAACACAAGTATCTTTTTAACAGTTGTATCTATTTAACTATGACTGTTTTGGAAGTAAGGAATATTTTTGGACAAAATAGTTTATAGTAAGTTATTTCAGTCTTACAGTCTGAATCTTCCAATTATTTTTTTAGTTAAAATTGAACCTCTTAAGAAAAGATTAGGACTCTTGAAAGAATTGTTATTATAATAAAGCTATAGAAAGTTCACATAAGTACATAAAAAGGATTTTAAATGTAAAAACGGATTGTGAATGTATGAAATAGAAGTACTTCAGTATAAAAATTTATGGAAGGATACCTGATTAAAACTTCATGCATTACATCTTTTTGATTTTATGGAATCATTTATGTATATTTGGGGTACCCAGAGGAGTAAGATTTTAGGCTAGTTCTTTGCTTTACAAAATGCTGTTTGAAAAATCTTGATAAAACTTTTCAGTGAAATTGAAGTTTTACTATTTGCCATATAGTTTATTCCTTATATACATTAGTTGTTTATTCCATTAAAAATGTCTAGAACATCTCAATTCATTTTGACTGACTGATAGACTTTTATTTATATTTTAATGTATATTTCAAATGAATAAAAAGATATTTTTATATAAAATTCCTTGTGTCTTGAAATTTACTGTATAGCTTTATGGTTTTAAGTAATGATATAATTAGAACCCGAATATCAAATTTTTTTCTTTTGACATTGTTGTTGAAAAATATGAAAAATTAGTTCCTTAAAAAGATTTTTCAATGATGGCTTTATCTAGAAGAAAAAGAAACATATAATCATGAATTTGACACTTAGAAGGAAAAAAAGAGGCCTGCAAAAATGCTTTGTTTTCTAATTACTGAAGCATTGACAATTCACTGACTTAATAGGCCATTTGTAATTCAGAAGGAACATTACAGAAGATTGTAGCATCATTTTAAATTTAATCATTTAATCTGTAGGTGTAAAAATCCCAGTTTTCTATCAAAGAGAAACTTTCTGATGACTTGCTTATAAGAGTTTGTGACTTAACTACTGAGTTTGCTGCTTAAAGTATTTCTAAAACAGATCATAGATTTCAAATTTGACTATTTGACTTAACTATCTTTGTCCCAGTTAATTTTGTTTTGTAAGTACTAGTTTACTTAATTGAATATATTTTTAGCTTTTTGGTCGCCTAACTTTGTTATATCTTCCTGCTGTAGAATACTTGGCATTTTTGTACCTACATGAGATCCCTCTTTAAGCAAATTTAGAAGTAATCACCTCTTCCAGAAAGAATACATATTAATATAATTTAGAGCATATTGAGGTTGCCTCTGGATATTTGTATGTACTATCACTAACCCCTGAAAGCCATAAATAGAAAGATTTGGAAGAAAAAGACTTTATTTATAACTTTATTGGGTTATTTTGGTGAAGCAATGGATTTTTTAAAAGCACAAAGTGAAAGAATATTTAGTTAAATATAAATATACATATATTTATATAAACATATATATATATAAATATAGTCAAATAAGCATTAGAAATTATTTCTGCCTTATATAAGAATGATTTATATATATTTATTAATAATTAGAAAATAAAAACAGTTTTTAGTACTGGGAAATAATTTAGATTCTGCCCTCTGATCCATGACATGGAATGCAAATAAAAGTCCCAAAATGGTGACTTTGTTCAGTTCATTTTATTAGTATCAGAACCTTAATTCTGGCAGTGTAAGAACACATTAATGTCTTTAAAAAAATTTATACATATATTCCCCGCCCCCCCCAAAACAAACAAACAAACAAACAACTCTTGCTTTGGGATTTTAGAGGAGGAAAAAAGAGGTAGCCAATAAGCTCCTCCCCTTTCCAGAATAACACCTAAATGGTATAGAGTCTAGAAAACTAAATTCATAAAAGATTTCTTAAGTAAGAAAGATTCACAGGACTGAAGGAAAAAGTCCTGATAAAACAGAAGCAAAATTATCTGTCATTTAAAAAAAAAAAAACTAACAATGGTCAATTTTATTGCATTAATATTCACATTTTTAAGGTAAGTATAAGAATGTCTATGATATTTTTCAAATCAATTTTTTTTTTTGGGGGGGTGTTGCTGGCTACAATGCCGTAGTTCTTTTGCCAGACATACTAGGCTGTGTGAGGGCTAACCATCTGTCAAGTGATACAGACAAAGAAAGGTTTAATAACTAATCCAAAATTTCACAAACTTGTGAATTATATTGTCATTTTGTTTCGCCCATCAAATTTTTTTGTATTGAATTTGCACGGAAACAGATATATATACACCTCTGTTTTATGAATTAATATTCCTAAGATTTAAATAAGGTCATTGTGACATGATTTAATATAAAGAAAATATTAACTATTGGAACTTTTTGCTGTGTAAGTTGTACAACTATCCCATTTCCTAGAAATTCTATAAGTGATTTTACATCATGAGTTTTGGATATTTTATTCTTTTAGTTTAAATGTTCAATCTTATATAGAAAACTAAATCCTGAGCTGTTTGAAAAAAATGTAGCAACAGGATTCCAGATTGCCTGTTTTAGGTACAATATGGTGTGATGTGAAATTGAAACAGCAGATTGGTGAGAAACTTTAGTTTCAAACAAATATAAACTAGTTTGTTTAATGGAGTCATACACACAACAGTAGTCTCTACAGGGGCAACATTGTTCAATAACTTCCTCAGTTATTTGAGGTCATTTTTGGGTTTTGGAGCCTAAAATCTATGTTTCTAAGACCTTGTACTAAAAAAGAAACCCTAATATTTCTGATTGTAATGATATACTTAGATATGGCAGACTTAGGTATTATTTATAGCGATGCTAATTATATCAGTAGAAATAGCAATATTAATACTGTTGAGTGTCAAAATCCATACTTGACAGCATGAGGTAAACAGAATCATAGTGATATAAAGCAGCCAGCCTGGCTCTACTGTCAGCTCATGAATATGCACTTTAGGAAAAATATACACAGTTTGGGATTTGGATGTCCTAATTTAATGTTTTTCTTGCTCACTGGTTTTTATTTTGTTTTTTGTTTTTAAGTGTTTACTATTCTCAACCTAAAGAGAATATTGAGAGGCTATGCTGACTTTTAGATTGGAAATTTATGCCTTTTTTCCCTTTTGGACTGTTATTAGTAAGAGCTACCTGAAAAATACTTATTCATAGCGAACTGCTTTGCTGTTTTATCAGAAACCTTTACTGTAAATGTATCATCATTTGGTAATAGAGATTACTATAAGAAAAGAACATTTAAAAAATATAAATTTACCATTAAAAAAAAAATCCAGCAAAAGTGATTCAAGAAAATTTCTTTGGCTTCCTTAAAATATTTCTAAAATACTTTGTTTTCCATATTGTTTTGATTTAAATGAAAACTTAACTTTATTATAAAATGATTGGAATGTTAGATTCAGAATAACCAGTGGAATAGGAAGTCCTTGATTCAAATCCCACTTCTGAAAATTAGTTGTATAACAATGGATAAAACACTTAACTTCTCTGAGACTTCGTTTCTTCATCTGTAAAATCATTAAGGGCAGTTACATTAGATGGTTTCTTAAGTGTCTTCTCGTTCTACCTATAATTCCTGTATTCCTTTATAGTTTTCATTACTTTGTTCCTTTTGACAGTACAATAGTCTAGTCTTGTTTTAATTGGACAGAACTTTAAAATCTCAAATAATTTAATTTGGAGAGGAAACATACAGAATTTCAAGATATTGAACAATGATATATTTTTACTTATTTACTGACATCTAATTAAACATAAGCCTGTGTTAAATGTCACTAGAAATATTTAGAATCTCAAGAAAGTGTTCTGAGTTCATTATGTCTTTACCATTCTTTATAAAAATTTTTGTTACATCCCCTTTCAAATTTCATATACATATATTTTATGTATAATGTAGCCTTGTAAATATATTTACTAGATCACAAAATCTAATAATCCCGTTCAGCAAATGTTAATTAAATGTTGCTTATTTGTAGCGCGTATTGTGCTGGGACTGGGGATACAGTGACAAAATTATTCAGTCCCTGCCCACAAGAAGTTTAGTATCCAACAGTTACATGTTACTTACAAGTTTAGTATCCAAAAGTTACATGTTACTTACTAAGTTCTGTCTATTCTATCTCTGCAACTTTCTTTTTCTGTTATACTTTTCTGTTCTCACTGCCACCATCCACCTGGACTATTCCAGAATTCTACTAATACAGTTTCTTACCTCTTATTTTCTTCAAGTTGTGTTTATCTTCCTTATACAGATCTAGCCATGATGCTATTCTGTTTAGTAATGTTCACTGGCATCCCATTGCATGTACAATTCAAAATCCTGTGCCTGAGTTTCAGTGCCTTCTACAATGTGGTATCTCCTTACCTTTCCAACCTTTTCACATACTTTGCTTTGTTGTTTACTCTAGGCTCCAGAAAAACTGGACCACACTCTGAAGAAGGTGTGATCCTTCTTTCCTCTGTGATTTTACTTGTACTGTCTAGTGTGGCCTACATGTCTGTACTCATAATTTAAATTCTTGCTCATTGTTTAAAGCCCAACTCTGATGCCAACAAGTCTGTCAAGCCATCTGTGACCCCTACTCTGTTACAACCCTGTCTCTCATCAAAGTACTCCATTTTTCATTTTTGTACTTGTACAACATGTTACATTATAGTCGTCTATCATTCCCTATTAGAAAGTAAGCTCCATAAGGACAAAATTCATCTCGTTTATTTCTTGTCCTTACTAATCCCCTTATTACAGTGTAAGTTACATCTTGTAAGTGCTTAATGAATATTTTTAGAATGGATGAATGAACATATTGAAAACTAAATATAAGAGAATATGATAAGGGCAAAGGAAAAATCCAGAGTGTCATAAGTATGTTTTTGGCAGAAGTGATCATTTGAAGAATGGGATTCATGTGAAGAATTTATTAAACATGGATTCAAATCAAAAAGAATGGGAAAAGAGAGAGGTAGAGTATTGTTCACATAGCCATGGAGTAGAATTGAGAGTACTAGGCACTATAGACCCAACCCAATGGAGCTGGAATAGCAGAGGGGAAGGACAAGTGTTTTCTGTCCTATTATAATAGGGTCTAATTTTGGGAAACAGACCAATTCCTCTTTATGCCATCTTGTGGTTAGTTCAATAACATATCCAAATCATCCTAAAGTTATTGGGTAAAGTTCAAAGTCATCAACTCAAAAGTTTTCAGCACCTTTTTGATGTTCTCTGTGGTTTAGAACTGTGGATATCTGGGTTTTGTATGGAATTTATATAACAGAGGAGCAGAAGCTTTGACATAGAATGGCTACATGGCCATTATGAGGATGTGAATGTTAGTTAATTTGTGATACATTTTATAACTCATGCTTCATTGATCTTTGCGATGTTTTGTATATGACTTCCAGATACCCCTTTGCTCTCTCATTTCTTACTGAATTTACTGATTAGAATGGGGAGTAATCAAGGGGACCAGAACAAGATATAATTTTTAACATATATACATTACATTTTATTTTATATTACATTCTTACTATATTGATTTACATAATGAAAGGACAGTCAAATGGGCACAACATTTTGAATTTCTATTTTGGTCAAGAGTTGATAAAGTGAGTTTGGCTTAAGTAATCTTATTGTTTCCAAGTGCTATGTCCAGTACTATGATGTAGAAGAATTATAGTGTTTCTTAAAAACCTCCATGTAATTTGTATGCCCATACTTAGAAAGTTGTATTTTTCTCTTTACTTTGGCAAATTCCACAAATATAAAGCACCTGTTATGTGCAGAGTTAGGTGGTAGGTGCTGAGGAAAATTAAAAAAAAAAAAATTAAGACACAATTCTTGGCCTCATGAGACATTGTTTGGCAAGAGACCATGGCAAATATATAATATAATATAAAATAATCTGATTAGTACATCAGAAAGGTGCAAGTGTTATCTGAGGTCCATGGAAGAATGTTCTTAATAGAGAGGGAAATTGGGGAAATATTCTTAGAGAAGTCTTTTGAGTTCGTTTTTACATAGCTGACATTTAGATGACCTATTGGTTTTGCAGAACACTTTACTTTTATTATCTCATTTGATTTTCTCAAGTCTCTAAGGAGGTACTTATAGGTATTGTTTTGTCAACATTTTGAAAATAAGGAACTGAGATTCAGATAACTGATTTACCTTGGTTATATAGCTAGTAAATGTAGGAAATCTTCCTAATGCAAAATCCAGTAGACCTATTACATCAGACTGCCAGAATAAGTGGAAGAAGAATAATAAATAAGGTTCCAAGCATGGATGTAGGAGAGTAGTTCCAGTTATGATATTAACTGTATGATTATGGGCAAAATCCTTAAAATCTCCAAGCTTCATTTTCTTTTCCTGTAAAACTGGAATAGTAATGTCAGTGGCTTCTTGAGAAAGCACTTTGTAAAACAAACTTAGAGTTGTAGAAATGTCAGCCAATCATCTAGTTTGTCTTATCCCTAAATTAACCAACAGATAAGGCCAGAAAGATGCATAACACTCAATGGAAGGAAGAGCTTGGATTGCCAGGTAGATAGAAAATAGCTGCTAAACTATTGAAACTTTACCAGATATATACTTCAGGAAGATTATTTAGTGGTGGTTTGAAGGATTGATTATGGATAAAATGAAGATAAGAAAACTTACTTAGAGACATATAATAGTTCCTAGGTTTAGTAGTAAAGGCCTCTGCTAAGTTAGTGAATTGTCAACGTTCAGAAAATATCAACAAAGCCTTAGATTCATGTCTTATCCTACCTTTGACACTTGATGTTGTTGGGAAGTTACTTCATTTCTCTGAGCTTCAGTTTAGATTCTTTTTCTGCAAAATTTGGTTAATAGTACATGTAATAGTATATTATCTCACTGTATGCTTTGTAAACCTTAAAGAAAATGAATATGTAAATTATTGTTATTAGAAACACATTTTATCCCATTCTCCTTTCTTATTCAGCAAATATTCCCTCATTTTATTCATTGAAGTGATTCCAAACTACATATTCCTCACCAATTTTAGATGGAATTGTGACTTGTTTTTAGTAAATTCAGTTTTCCCATAACTACTTCTAATGCTGTAATGATTTTTTTTCTAGAATATATGTGTTTAAAACATATATGTTTGTTACTAAACATAATGGACATAGATGAACAATACAACTATGGTAAAACTATACTAATTTAGATTGTTTTTGACAAAGGCCAATCTGAGTGAATGAACAATCTGAATTGTAGAAAAAAGTAATGTTTAGCTATTAAATAACTATAAACATTAAGATGAGATCTTTACGTGGGCATACCTTCATTTGATAAAATTCTGTGTTAACTATATCTATATATTGCTTTCTTTTTGAGTAGGTTAAACATTGTCCTTGCAATATTATATTTTTCGATTTGTTTAGCTAGTTGTTATTCTGTATATAGAATAAAGGTAAATAAACTCAACTTCAGTCAAATTTTATTTAATTCTAAACCATATGAATTCAAATGAAAGTTTTAAGTGATCAATCCATATTTTTAGTTTTGATTTTGAGTGAAATTTTTTATTTCCCTTTACTACAATCAACTTTGAATCTGTTTGACTAATACTTTTTCTTTGGCCAGTAATTGAAATAGCCATACTGTCCTTTTACCATCACTCCATAAATTTCATGTCTTTCTTATGATATATAAATGTACAGGCATTTCTTTCAATAACAGTCTCTCTGCTATTTTTTCCTATGTAAATTTAGCATTTCTTTGAAAAATAATATACTTTAGTAATGCTTTGGATTGCTTCATATGAATCTATCCCAGAAATATACACTATGAACATAACTTTTATTTTTCTTTTTATCCAAATTTCAGTTTAGTCATAACACATTTTGCTTTTAAGTTTGACATTATTTTACTAAATATTTACTTTGTTGATATCTGGGTACTATTGTGGCACCTACATGCTTATCAACAGCTTTGATGACATTTCAATTCCCCTTATTTACTTTGAAAATTAAACACTTAACTACCTTTCTTTCTCTCTGGAATGTTTGTAAGAAACTAAATTTTCTAGCAGTATGAACTAATGAGAGGAGAGCAGCATAGCCTTTTTTTAATATAGAAAAGCTGGACAGTATCTCCTAATACAGTTGCTGACCAAGTCATTCTTTGGCTCCGTCATCCCACCACCATGTCACCTCTTCTCTATATTGCTTCTATTGATTGCTCTTTGCATAGTAGGACAAATTATCTATGTATACAACCATGGATTTTCTTTACAGCAGATTACTGCCAACTGTTACAGAGTATTAGATGGAATTTCCAGCTTTTACATACACTAATATTCACCTGGCTTTCTTTAAATTAATAACTCTGTTTTGGGTTGGTTTCATACTAATGACTCAGTTTTATAAATAAAATTCCAAGCAATTAGTCAGATGTTAGAAACTACATTTATGGAAAGCTAGCTTTCTGAGGAATTTTTTTTTTAATCTATTTGCATTCTCTCCACATTGGGTTGCTGTTATTTTCCATGTCAGGCAAAAAGGGACAAATCAGCATATTTCATGTTTCCCACTGCCCCTATTAGACCTTCTGTCAGGCACCATTGCTCAGCCACATCTCTTTGGTGGTTATTCTCTAGATCCTTATTGCAGTCATGTTCTATTCTCCAGATCATTTTTTGTTCTTTCATAAGAAGTTAAAACACTTGGTTAACAGTTTTCCTTCCTCTCTACCTAAACACATGTCCTTCTTGAGGACTTTAGTACTGATATCCCTTCAATAACCCTGGCCTCTTAGTTTATCAGCCATCTCTACTCTCAATATCTGTCTCTCATTTCTGTCTGCCATACACAGAGCTGGTTATATCTTATCACCTCAAACATTTCACTTTTATGAATTGAACAGCAAATTTTTTGAAGAGTTGTCTCTGTCCTTCCATTTCTTCTTCTATTTCAATCCTATTTTTTATCTTCACCATGAACTCTACTCCTTCCTGTTTTTATGGCCTGACATTTTTCTGGGCTCACTTTCTTTCCTTTCAATATTACTTACATAATTCTACAATTCATTTTTTTCCACCCTTGAATCTTTATATGCTTCAGTCTTATTACCATTTATTCCCTGACAGTACTCTATGTTATCCTCACCATTTACCTCATCTAGTCCTACTTTTGAGTTAAAAAATATTGCTGTCTGGAGAAAATCATGCAGTGTTCTCAGCTGGGTTCCACTGCAAATCTGGGGCCTAATTGCTACAAGGTAGTGCTTTTATTATTCCTTAAGTGACTATCATATTCATGAACAGCAATTGTTTCTAACCTCTTCTGCCAGTCCCTATTCCTGTATTCTAATATTTCTAGTCTTGGTAGAGATCAACTCCTATTTTACAGAGAAAAACCATTAATCCTTACTTCCTTCATGTTTATACCGCATAAGATCAAAACAGGTAATGTACACAAAGCCCATTGCACTCATTCATAGACATACCGCCTCTCCCAGACACATACACACACATACACACACACACACACACACACGCACATACATACACATACTTTTGAGTATCTTTTTAACTTTTTCAGCTACCCTTTTTTCCTTTGTTCTAATCTCAGAGGTTGAGATGGGCCTTCCCATAAACTGCTCTACTTTTGCATTTGATGGTCTATCCCTTCTTCTATCTAGGGCTTGCTCATTGCCTTTTACTGGTCTCTCTTATCTTCAATCTTTAGTAATCCACTTACTCTTTGCTTGCTACCTATAAACACATTCATGTTTCCTCTGTCCTTAAAAAAAACAAAACAAACCTTATTTGACCTTGTCATATAAATTTGTGTTCCCTTTCATTGCTAATCCCCTAGAAAATTTACTGTTACCTCTACTTCCTTTTTCTTTCTTTTTTCTCATCTTTTGGTTTTTTTCTTCTTTTTTAAATCTCCTTAACACTAGCTTCCTATCTTACCATTTGTTTGAAACTGCATCTCCAACATTGCTACTGATGTTCTGTCAGATTCTGTCAGATTTCATATTGGATAAAGCTACTACATTTTTTACACTTCCTTTTTTCTCCTCTTCCTTTTGTCCCACAACCCCATAATCTGCCAGTTGCCAAATTTTGGTACAGTAGAAAGAGTGCTAGCTTAGGAGTTGGGAGACTGAGTTTGAATACTTTATACTTCGCATAAATTACAAAATTTCTCTGGGTCTCAGTTCTTTCATCTATAAAATGGGAGGCTGGACTTTATGACATCTAATCTGATTCTTTTTGATTCTAAATCTCCATCTTATATCAATCCTCTCTTCCCAACTCAGACACTAACTTAATGCATGTTCTTTTCACTTTCTCATCTTGTCATAGCCTAGTAATTTGTCTTTCTGTCCTTTCTCACTCCCTTCTCTAACCTGTCTTCCACATAGTGGACAAGACTACCAATATAATCTTCCTAGTATAGGTCTGACTACACCAGTGCTATAAAACTTTCGGCACTATTGTATTTCTCACGAGATAAGATAGAAACTTATTAGCTGCTAGTTTAAGATTCTCTGCAATCCAATTTACATTTCAAGACTTATGTCATATTATTCCCCTTCATGCTCTGTGTTCCAGTCACACTGGACTATTATCTGTTCTTTGAATAAAACTTTGTCTTTCCTTGACATTCACTTAAACCATCTCAGATCACTGGGTGTGTATTCTTTCTCTTATTAAGGCTTTGTTACAAAGCTAGCATCAAATGAAGTCTTTCTTGAACCTTCTAATTCTCAATTTCCATTTTCCTTGAATATTTTAAACTTTCTTTTGACCTCTTCATTCCTCACCTTGCATTATATCACTCTGTATGCATACCACCCCAGATTCACTTTTTTTCCTCCAAATGTGTGCACTGACACGGACTGTTTTTTTTTTTGTTTTTTTTTTTTTTTTTTTTTGGCTAAGGCAATTGGGGTTAAGTGACTTGCCTACGGTCACACAGCTAGGAAGTGTTAAGTGTCTAAGACCACATTTGAACTCCAGTTCTCCTGACTAAAGGACTGGGGCTCTATCCACTGTGACACATAGCTGCCCCAGATACTGGACTATTCTTAATATTGACTTGACTTTAATTGAATTTCATTCTTAATGCATCTAGATAGGAAAAAATATAATTGGGGTATGAATAGTATACAGGATGGCTTTATTTAATCCTACAATGTAAGAGACATATTTAAGTCCTCAGAAAATGGCATTCATTTTCATTGGAAAACATACATGATTAGCTGAAATCTTTATTTGTCTGTCTAACTCTGAAACTACACAACCTGATTTGTAGCTATTTCCAAAACAAAGGATTAATTATAGCCTAGCATAATTAAGACTGGTGATTGCATTAAAGCTTACTTGAAATAATTAATAGCTATAGTATATTTATGATCTGTATGTCCATTTGGTAGCGTTATGAAGAGACACATAGGATAAACATACTGCTGTTTTTGAATATTCAATAGTATATGCTGGAGAAAAACAACATTCTTTGGAATATTTGGAATAACTTCGATTTAGGCAAAGCTATTAAGCAATTAAGGGTAGCCTGTGGTAGTCATACATACATAGCTTTTCCCTTCTAGATCTTTTCTTGTCAAAAAAGAAAGTTTTCTCTTTTCCGGACATTTATAGTTTCCTTGAGCTAATTTCTGATAGCCTGTTTTCAGGACTTTTAAAAATCCTTTGAACAAAATCTTTTGGATTCTCTAGGTCAGAAGTTTTTAAGTTTTGTATTGTACATCACTGATTCATTTGGCAGTTTGGTGAATTCTTTGAATTCCTTTTCAGGATAAGGTTTTAAAATGCATGATATAAAATAATAGTATTACAGAGGAACACAAAGATTAATAAAGAAAATAAAGGTAGAATGTTGGCCTCTTCAATTTCAAGACTCTTAACATCTTGCTACTTTTTTCTGAAGGATGAGCCCATCTAGATTTTCAGTCTGATAGGTCTTTTGTCCTGTCTTATGTGTCCCATGATATGGAAGCAGGAATGGAAAGGAAAAAGAAAAGTGTTTGGAAACAATTGGAAAGGAAATTGAAGAAGTTATGTTATATGTATATTTCTTTTTTTTTTTTTATGATGATAGCTGCCTTATTTCAAATGGGTTAAGAGGATTAAGTAATATAATATATATGTCACAGTTACATGAAAAGTATAATTCCCATAAAATGCAAAGAATAATAAAAAATTTTAGGTATTCAGATTCATTTTTATGGAAGCCTGTAAAAATTAAAATAAATAGAAAATGAAGTTCTCAATAATAATGGTGTCAAAACTCTTAAGATAAAATAATGGGATGCAGAGGAAGGATGTAATCTTCTGGATCTTTGGAGGTTTTTTTTCCCCCCCAAAAAAAACCATAGTTTTTTCTCCTGCCATCAAAGTAACTTGATTCACTTAATTACCTTTTCTTGCAGGTTAGGAATCTTCTTGCTGTGCAGGTAGTTCTCAGCCCTTTTCACTTGTATGGGCATCATGAAACTCCTGAAGTTGTGTTTTGATTTAACAAACACCTTTGAAAACTTCAAGCACAACTGTGATTTTTGTTGTTATGGATCAAACTGGCAAAATCTCTGGAATTTATAGTGCTATACTTTTATTGGTAAATATGGATAACATAGCTGAAATAGCTAAAACTTTGCCATTCTTGTAGTCATAGACACCTTTTTTTTGCCACTAATTTTGGCAAAATATTTTCTTTGATCAAAAAATCCTTGAAATATGATTTTCACTTTTAATTGCATTATGGCAAAAGAGTAAACATTTACATTTTGTAATTTGAAAAGGAAAAAAAGTGTGTGCATGTATATGTGTATCATAGTTCCTCCTTTGACTTATACATTTTTCTTATTAAAAGTGTTCAATCGCTCAAATCCTTACAAGAATTCTATAAAATTCTTGTTTCCTTTTTTGTTTTTTGTCACCCATACCTAGCCAAACTTCAACCTTGGATCATTCTCACCATCTGTCTCTATTTCTACTCATAGGGTGCTGAAAGAAGTCATAAAACTTGATGACTTAGATTTATATGAATTTCTTTTATCTGTCAAGTAGACTTTTTTTTATAACAAGGCAATCATATTCCTGCCTAATTGATTCTTCATTACACACACCCATAGTAGCAGTTTTAGAGCTACCTTATTTTTTCATGTTCCTCATCTTAACCCCTCTTCTTACTCTCTCAGCAGAGAAACTTGCCTCATACTTTATTAAGAAAATAAAGGTCATTTTTCTTCTTTTGTCTGTGTCTCAAAACATCTTGAAATTATTCCCACTTCTAGTGAAAGGGTAGCACTTCTTTTCACGACGACCACTTTATTTTATGCTCTTAGTCCCATCGTTTCCCATCTTTGATCATAAATTGCCACTACAGTAATTTCTATCCTCTTTCACCCCATCTCACCCTTTTCAGTTTTCCCCAGTTTTCTTCCTACATACAAATACAGCAAGATCTTCCCAATTCTTGGGGAAAAAAAAACAAAAACCACAATCCTTTCTTGACCTTACCATCACCTTAAAATAGCATTCTAGATCCTCACTTCCTTTCATAGACAAGTTCTTAGAAAAATTTGGGTATTTGGCTTACTCTACTTCTCCCACTTTCTATCACAAAAGGATATGAAATAATACACACCACAAACACTATTAATAAGGCTAAGTGAAAATAATATTTTTTCCCTCTGGAAAGGGAAAATTCTATTCTTATATAATCCAAATTCTTGGATAATGGGGAAATATGGGGATGAAGACATATAGAAGGTGAAAAAGGAAGTTTGAATTTTTGATGAGTTTTTGATGATTATATATTATGAATTATAAAAGAAAGCAATATAAATGATTTTTTAAAGTTTTGACCTTTCATAGATTGCCTTCTAATCTCATTATTCAACTGAAAATGTAATCTCCAAAGTTACTATTGATTTCTTAATTGCCAAATCTTAGAGCCTTTTCTTAATCCTCAGTCTTCTTGGCCTTTTTAAGCATTTAATACTTTTTACAAGACTCTTCTCTGGGTTTTCATAATAATACTATCTCCTGATTTTCTTATCTTTCACCAGTTTTCATCCTTTGAATTACTATCTTCATGCAGAGGACCTGTAGATGTAGGTTTCTCTTCTCCTTTAGGGTCCTATAACACCAGTAGCTATCTTTCATATATTTCAAATTGGATGTCTCATAGGCAGTTCAAACCCAGTGTATCTAAAATAAAACTCATGATCTTTCTCCCAAAAATGACCCATAATTTGAACTTCCCATTTCTAATGAGGATACCACCACCATTTTAATCTAGGTTTGCACCCTAGAGTAAATAATTCTTTACTCTTTCTCCTCATAAACCTAATAAAATGCCAAGCCTTGATATTTCTATTTTCACAACATCTTTTGCATCTGTCCCCTTGTCTTTACTGTTTAATCCAAGCATTCATCATCTCTTATCTGGAATATTTCAATAGCTTTTTAGTTGGTCTTCCCATTTAAAATCTCTTTTATCTCTAATCTATCCTCTGTTTTTTTTGACAAAGGAATTTTTCTAAAGTACATCTAATTTTTATTTACCTGCTTACAAAACTTCAATAGCATCCATTCAAGTATAGTATCACATATAAACTCTTCTAATTAGTCTTCTCTGACCTGACTTGAACTACGAACTATATTTCCAGCCTTTTTATACATTATTTTCTCCCTCAAATACAGTTCAATCTAACCAAACTGGTTTTCTTACTATTCCTTATACATATTAATCCATCTTATATCTGTCCTTTTTTTTTTTTTTTTTTTTTTTTGTAATTAAGTGTCTCCATCTTATCCATTCAGGAAGTACAAAGACTACTCACAGTCCTGTTCTTCTCTGCTTGGCAAGGTAGCTTTGACTTGCTCTGTTTTCTGAGGTGTTCACTCTTTCCTTCTGAGGCAACTTTGATAATCCATGGCTCCAGGAGCTCACAGTATTAATGTAGACACCCAATCACTTCATATTCCTGCAGCTGAGAATTCCTGAATTTAGGAGTTCAATTGCTTTTGTCATAGAAGGATTACAAGAATGCACCAACATCCTAGACCAGGACTGTGTCATTGTTTTCCCTCCTGACTTAAATTTCTTAGAATCCCCAGTTTTCTTCAAGGTTCAGCTTACTTGCCAGTTTCTATATGGAATCCTTCTTTGGTTGCTAGTGATCTTTCCCCCTCAATTGCCTTATTTATTTTTTATATATTTCTGTATGAATGTGTTGCCCCACTGATAGATGGTAGGCTTTGTAAAGACATGATTTAATTTCTGTCTTTTTATTGCCTCTGTCTAATACAAAACCTATAGATAGCAGATTCTTAATAAATACTTGATTGATTATGATTATGGCATCAACCACAGGGAGCCGCTCATTTATCTAGGTAAGATAATACATCTATCTATTTCTGCTACACTGAATTATATTTGTTATCACTTCAATAATTATTTGTATAGCTTTCTTTTTGCAGTTTATAAATTATAAACTTTCTTTCATCTCACCTCTCCAAGAGTCTTCCCCATATTTTCTTGTTCCAAGAATTTGGGTTTACAGAAATGGATTATTCCCTTCTCCATTAGCTTTATCAGTAGTGTTTATTATATTATCTGTTATTTCACATCCTTTGTTTCCAGATCTCTCCAGATTTCTGCATTGTTATTGAGAATGTCTGTAAGTCAGATTGTGTTGCTGTTGCCCATAGTTCTTTCTCCAAAGGGTTAGAGTTTCTCCTTGTATTTCTTAAAATGATGCCACCCTTTTCTTAGCTGTGGGAATTAATTCCTATTTCTGTCTGATAAATCCATTTAAATAAATCCAACATTTGTACTCTTGACTTCTTAGTCTTTTAATTATCTTTACTCAGTATTTATTGTGAAATATTTTTTATTCATTCTTGTTGATAGTTAATACTATTATGGCCATTGAATGAACAAACTCTTTTTAATATTTGTTCACATACATTTCTATTTCTAGTCTTATTTACTATGTACCACAAGTCTTATCACTCAAGAAGAACTTCTTATTACCTCTCATTCTTAAATCAACTTGCATTGGAACCAAGTTTTTGGGTCAAGGACTCTCAAGAAATAGTGATCTTTGCATTATTTTAAAAATCCTCCAACTTCTTTTGAGTCTGCATAAGAATTACTTTCATCTTAAAATTTTCTTCTTATTCATGATGCTTATTGTGTTTGCATCTCCTTTCTTAATCCTCCTAACATAGCTGTTTGTAGTTTCCTTTGAATCGTTCTTCAGTTTGTGACCCTGATTATCCTATTCAAAGATCATTTTATCTTTCTGATACTTTGAAGAGTACAACTGACATTCAACATGTATGCTATCAATCTTGTAGTATTGACTGACCAAAAAGTAAACTCACAATTTTTGAAGCCTTTATAGTTGAGGTTTTAAATGTCATCTTACTTAAGTGATCTTTATAAGTTTTTTTGCAGTTTGCAAAGTGCCTAAAGAAGATCCCATCCTGGATTTAATCATTTTTGTTTATTTTTGTTAAAACTTTTTATTTACAAAGCATATACATGGGTAATTTTTCCAGCTTTGACTCTTGCAAAACTTTTTGTTCCAAATTTTCCCTTCCTTTAGGTGGCAGGTAGTCCCATACATGTTAAATGTTGAAATACATGTTAAATTCAATATATGTATATATTTATACAGTTATCTTGCTGCAAAAGAAAAATCAGATCAAGAAGGAAGAAAAAGAAAAACTGAGAAAGAAAATAAAATGCAAGCAAATAACAGAGAGAGTGAGAATGCTAAATTGTGTTCTACACTCTGTTCCCATAGTTCTTTCTCTGGGTGTAGATGGCTCTTTTCCTCACTGAATAAGTGGAACCGGTTTGAATCATTTCAATGTTGAAGACAGCCATGTCCATCAGAATAGATCATCTTATAGTCTTGTTGCCATGTATAATGATCTCCTGGTTTTGCTAATTTTACTTAGCATCAGTTCATGTAGGTCTCTCCAAGCCTCTTTGAAATCATCCTGCTGGTCTTTTCTTACAGAAGAATAGCATTTCATAGCATTTATATACCATAATTTATTCAGCCATTCTCCAATTGATGGGCATCTACTCAGTTTCCGGTTTCTTGCCACTACAAAGAGGGCTGCCACCAACATTTTTGCACATGTGGGTCCCTTTTCCTCCTTTAAGATCTCTTTGGGATATAAACCCAATAGAAACACTGCTGGATCAAAGGGTATGCATAGTTTGATAACTTTTTGAGCATAGTTCCAAGCTGCTCTCAAGAATGATTGGATCTGTTTACAATTCCACCAACAATGTTTCAATGTCCCAGTTTTTCCACATTTTTTCCAACATTCGTCATTATCTTTTCCTGTCATCTTAGTCAATCTGACAGGTATGTAGTGGCATCTCAGAGTTGTCTTAATTTGCATTTCTCTGATCAATAGTGATTTGGAGCACCTTTTCATGTGGCTACAAATAGTTTCAATTTCATCTGAAAATTGTTCACATCGTTTGACAATTTATCAACGTAGTTCAAGCCATATTATAAATTTGAGTCAATTCTCTATATATTTTAGAAATAGATCCTTTGGATGTAAGAATGTTTTCCTAGTTTATTGCTTCACTTCTAATCTTGTCTGCGTTAGTTTTGTTTGTATAAAAACTTTTAACTTAATATAATCAAAAATTATTTTGTGATCAATAATGATCTCTAGTTCTTCTTTGGTCATAAATTCTTTCCTCCTCCATAAATCTGAGAGATAAACTATCCTATGTTGTTCTAATTTGTTTATAACATCATTCTTTATGTCTAAGATCATGAACCCATTTCAACCTTATCTTGGTATATGGTATTAGGTATGAGTCTGTGCTTACTTTCTGCCATACTAGTTTTCAATCCTCCCAGCAGTTTTTGCCAAATAATGAATTATTATGCCAAAAGCTGGGGTCTTTGGGTTTGTCAAATACTAGATTGCTGTAGTCATTGACTATTTTGTTTTGTGAACCTAACCCATTCCACTGATCAACTTCTCTATTTTTTATCCAGTACCAAATGGTTTTGATGACCGCCGCTTTATAATATAGTTTTAGATCCGGTACAGCTAGGCTACCTTCATTTGCTTTTCTCTTCATTAATTCCTTTAAAATTCTTGACCTTTTGTTCTTCCAGATGAATTTTGTTGTTATTTTTTCTAGGTCAGTAAGTAGATTAGTTTAGGGAGTATTGTCATCTTTATTATATTTGCTTGACCTATCCAAGAGTACTTGATATTTTTCCAATTGCTTAGATCTGACTTTATTTGTGTGGAAAGTGTTTTATGAGTTTTGCTTTCCCTTGGCAGATAGATTCTCAAATATTTTATACTATTGACAGTTATTTTAAATGGAATTTCTCTTTGTATCTCTTGCTGTTGGATTTTGTTAGTGATGTATAAGAATGTTGATGATTTATGTGGATATACTTTGTATCATGCAACTTTGCTGAAGTTGTGGATTGCTTCTAATAGTTTTTTAATTGATTCTCTAGGGTTCTCTAAGTATACCATCATATCATCTACAAAGAGTAGTTTTCTCATTACCTACTATAATCCCTTTAATCTCTTTTTCTTCTCTTAGTGACAAAGCTAGCATTTATAATACAATATTGAAGAGTAATGATGATAGTGGGCAACCTTATTTCACCCCTGATCTTATTGGGAATGGTTCCAGTTTATCCCCATTACATGTGATGCTTACTGATGGTTTTAAATAGCTGCTACTGACTATTTTAAGGAGAAGCCCATTTATTCCTATACTCTCTAGTGTTTTTAATAAGGATGGGTGCTGAATTTTATCAAATGTTTTTTCTGCATCTATTGAGATAATCATATGGTTTTTGTTAATTTGGTTATTGATATAGTCAATATTGAACCACCCCTGCATATCTGGCATAAATCCTACTTGGTCATGGTGTATTATCCTAGAGATGATTTTCTTTAATCTCTTTGATAATATTTTATTTAAGATTTTTGCATCAATATTCATTAGGAAATTGGTCTTTTCTTTCTCTGTTTTCATCCTATCTAGTTTAGGTATCAGCACCATGTCTATGTCATAAAAGGAAGTTGGTAGGATTCCTTCATTCCCTATTTTTTCAAATAGTTTATATAATATTGGAGTTAATTGTTCTTTAAATGTTTGGTAGAATTTACATGTAAATCCATCTGATCCTGGGGCCTGGATTCAATCTTGAGTCTGTCCTTTAAATTCTAACTTTACTGCATCTCTCAGCATTTTGCTTAAAGCAAAATTTCAAATGAGGAAAAAAAAAAACCTACTTTACTCTTTCTGCAAAATACTTAAACAGAAGAGATTTTTAGGACTATCCAACAGTAATCCTTTCTTTCTAACTATTAATTTTACATGTATCTTTTTCATGACACTAAAGAATAATTTAAAATGTTACCAGTCTTATTCTACTTAAATACATTCAAATTTGTATCAACAATTTGATCAGTTTTCTAATCCTGAATTTACCTATATTTCTAAACTTAATATACAGAGCATAAACTATTGCCTACAGTTGTGAAAGTGTTGGCCTTATCAACTATTTATAATTCTGATCGTAAATTACAATAGACCATCCTTCCGGAGCATAACTGTCAATAATGTTAGCTAGAGAAGGTGAACCTTATCCCTATAATAAAGCTCTTCAGGACCATATCATCCTGCAACATTCTTTTCTTTATTATTTTTCTTTTCTGCTCATTACATCTACTAGAGTCTTTCCCAGAACTATCTTGTATATTTAATAAATTTTAAAATATGTATTGGATATCCCTAGTTCAAACTAAAGCTGTAAAGGGACCTTTTGTTCTGAATCAATTCCTTTTTTATAGTTAAAAAAAATAGTTAAGTACAGTGGAATTTTGTATACTCTGCACTTCTGACCTCTTAGTTATATGGCTGTGTTAAGGAATCTAATGTAGAAAGCCTGACTTTTTACTCATCCCCATAGAGGATGATTTCTATACCTCTGCAGATTATTTATGTGGATAACTTTGTTTCTTGGCTTTTGGCTTATATTAAGAGAGCCACAAAATAGCCAAACATATACTTGCCAGAAACAATGCCACCGTTGTGGAAATTCTCCAGAGTCCAAATGATGGTGATATTATCTATTGATAGTGAGATATTTGAGAAATTCTTATTTGTGGATGACCTTATATTGATTATATCAAATACTGCAGAGCTACTCAAATGAGATTTGTAATCACACAAAAGAATTTGACTTAGCTATTCACATAGGTAAAATTAAATGAACAAAGAATGTTTGTTGTCTAGACTAAAAGGCACAGATGAATGGACTGTCCTAGAATACCCATACAACTGATCTATCAGTAAATTAAAGTTTTGGACAGACAATGATTAAGAAGTGAATTAGGCCAAGAACTTGAATAAGAGGAAAGCAGGCTATATTACATTTGGAAATTTACTTAGTGCTTTTAGTGATCCCATGTTTTTTCCTATGCAAAGACCCAAAGTTTTAGTGCTTTTAGTGACAGTATTTGCCTATGAAGTATAAAATACCATTCTTTCTGAAAGTTGCAGGTCATCTTGAGAATTAAATGCAGATGAGTATATGTAGACAGCAACATATTATCAGTGGAGAATTACAGAGAAATATTAGTAAGAAGAAATGTGTAATCAAAAAAGAAGGTAGTACACTTATGTTAGAAGGAGGGATAATTGGTTGAATGAAAGTGTTTGATTGGTATTCAAAAAATATTAAGAGATCCAAAAGAAAGCATTTCCACATTGTAGGGTGGAGCCAAATGGAAATTTGTTTTTGTATGAGAAAATATGGACAAGAGTTGTATAGCATTAGACCCAATTGTAGTACTGGATTATTGGAGATGGAATATCCACCATTGGAGGGATCATTCATATCTATGAGAACTGAGATTCATTGAAATGCCACAGTTTTCATCATCTGTATTTCAATTTTTCTTTATGGAATAGGTAGCATGATAGAATCAAAAGAACAATGGGTTTAGAGTCAGATGAGATCTGGTTTAGTATTCTGCCCCTGTCTCTGGTTCTATGAGCATGAACAAGTCTTGTGAGTTCAAGATTCAGCTTTCTCAAATGCAAAAGTTAACATTATTGTTATTATTATTATTGGGTATCATTTTTTTTATCTCTTGAGAGAATGTTATTTGTGTCTGTTTAATATTATTGACCCTATTCATTTTACCTTGTGATTACCTTTTTCCTTCTAAAGGTTTTAGCTTTAGATCAAATGTTCAAGGACTTTAGTTAGCTATTCTTCTACCAGAACCAAAATATCTAGACTGAAAGTGCTTAAAGTTCTGTTATATCTCCTTATCTTCTTCACTGATCTTTTTCTTATAAGTGATTATGTGTTGATATAGTTATTTTTCAGGTCAGAGCTGGGATGAAAGGCTAGATAAATTCCCAGTCAGTATTTATTAAGTATCTACTATGTGCTAGGCAGTGTGCTAAGTGCTAAGGATACAAGACAAGATATCCTTCCCTCCCCGCAACACACACACACACACACACACACACACACACACACACAGAGATGTCCCAGATGAGTTCCTGCAAGACAGTTTTGTTCTCTGTGTGTACTATTAGCACTCCTACTCAAACTCTTGGCTTTCTCTTCTAACCCAATAAATATTTAAAGGAATATTTATGATAGAATAAAAGGAATGGAGGGAAAGTAGGAGTAGGGTGAAGATTCATTTCAAAATTGAAAGTCTAATTTAAAAATTATATTATTGTGTTCCATATTAACTCTATTTGTGTTTTGTGATATCAACATAATCTCTAATTGGCAGTTTACTCTTTTATACCTATTTTGTAACTATTGTAATATAGTTTTGTAGATTGCATTTTTTTCATATTTGTATTTTAATTTTGGAAATGAAGCCTTTATTAGAACCATTGACTGTAAAAATTTCCCCAGTTTATTGCTTCCCTTCTAACCTTGTCTGCATTAGTTTTGTTTGTACAAAAGCTTTTTAATTTGATATAATCAAAATTTTCTTGTTTTGTGATCAGTAATGATCTCTAGTTCTTCTTTGGTCACAAATTCTGTATTTTAATTTTGAGGAAGGAACAATTTGTATTCTTTAATAGTACATTTGTTTGTACCATGGAAGCATCGTATTAAATGTAGAAATTACTATTTGACGATTTGGACCAACCAAAATACTTTAAATCACCATAATTTTTAAAAGTTATTTTTTTAAAAGCCATTTTTAAAGAATCCCATACCCTTGTTGTCAGATATTGACGTAAGTTTTTTAATTTACTTCAGATATTGACTAAATTAATATTATAAATTGTTGATGGTCCCTGTTATATAAGAACTTAGAAGTTACTATGTCACTAATAATTTACAGAAATGAACTATAATGATTGTATTATGTTATAAATATTTATTAGTAGATTTTACTGAAATTTGGATAATTTATTTTAAAAGAAAAATAATTCACCAGTAAAATATATTAATACTTTGGTAGCCATAGGTTTATCACAAATCAAATTTAATTTTCTTTTTATAAGATTTTATTTTTCCATTTTACTTGTTCTTATAACTGGGAAATGATGGGAAAACTAGATTATCAAGGACAAAGTATATTTATCAATAAGCAATAACTCATTATCCAACTTTGTTCCCACCCATAATCTGTACCTCTCACCTTGTGTGTGTATATTTGTGTGTGTGTGTGTGTGTGTGTGTGTGTGTTGTCTGTGTGTTCATGTGTTTTCCACTCACTAAGGATAATTATATAGCCTCAGTCATTCAGTTGCCTAGAAAATGAAGGAATTTCAACATTTATATACCAGAATAGCATTTAATCAAGCAGCTAGAAATGACTCTGGAAATAATTTAGTTTATTGTATTATTCACAGTCACAGGATTTTTTCCACAGTGGGCCTACTAATTCTGTAGAGAATAACAATAGTATCTATTCATGTAAGAAGAGATTGTATTCTAAGAACATGGTATTATTAGGAACTTCATTAGTAAAGATATAAATAATAAGGGAAGATAAGGTACATTCTAGGAAGTGGATTCTTCCCTACTGAATCCCCAAAGACTATTTCCTGTGTTTTTATCCTTCTTCTAATTGTTGAAGATTTTTGATGCTTCTAGCCTCTCTTGGCTTACTCCAAGAGGGACTGCTTCCACTACTAGGTTTGATCTAATTTTTTGGTTCTGGTAGTGTCTCCTACCACAGTGAAAAGACCATTGATTTTGTAATAAGCACTCCCAAGTTCCCAAATTTTAATATGAGCAAGTTACGTCTCTTCCCTGGGGCCCGGCCCTCTCATTTATAAGATGGTTGGACTAGCTGACCTCTAGGATCACTCTCAACTCCAAGTCTGTTCTATATAACCCTTCGAGGTATATGGGAATTATGAATTCCAAGAGTTCATGTTTTTGTTTATTAATAGAAATGAATTTATTTGTAATTAAAAAGAATAGGGAACACCTTTCTGGAAAATTTGACTTGTGGGCTAAAAATTTGAGTTTAGACTACTTGCTTCAGTTTCTGGATTTGAGTGAGTTAAGTTTAATTTGTTGATTGGATCTTCAAAGTTCGTTATATCAGTCTTGACTCTTCCATAGTTTTAATACTGCATCTTTGGATGTATGTGTTTGCATGCATGTGTGTGTGGGAGGTGAGTTGGGGGTGGCATGGAGTAGGTGTACTGCAGATTCTATTGGATCAAAGACACTCTGAAACTATGTCAAACATCACTAACATAAAAATGAGCCTGTTGGTTACCAGTGTCTTGCCTTGTCCATCCTAGTATCTTGGTTGTGTCCATCCTAGGTTCAGCAGGTTGAGTTTGGTAAGTAATAGGAGCCTTGTCTGTTAAAATAGAATCATTGGATAATTTGGAATTTTGGAGAATGTTGATTTGGGAAATCTCCAGTGAAATGCTCTAGGGGATTGGTTGATTCTAGGCTCAGGACCATCTCAAGGCTGTATGCTTCCTGTCAAGTCTCACCCCCCACCAGTCCATCCCCCCAAAGGGTGAAATCATGTAAAATAAACAACAAATGCAATTTTGAAGTTGGATCTCCATTTCCTTGAAGATAAAGTAAACCTCTTTAATTGAACATGTAAGACCTTCCATAACTTGGCTCCAACTCAGACTTAATAACTTCATGTATTTTTCATTCTAGCTGACCTTCCTTATTAGAGGTTTCCTGACTTTCACCTTATACACTCCCTCCTTGGTATGTTTGTAGAGGAATTAGAAAAAAGTAAAGTATTTCAACAAGTGATGGGAATATGTTCTAGGCATCTGTATACTTCATTAATTTCTTCCATGACACCTTACCAGACCTTGTCCTCTATACTTAAACAGATTTGAATATGTTCTTCCTTCTTAAATTTCTTCCAATACTTTGCATCTTATCTTTGTACTTACAACTTTTTTTTTCTGGTTTCTCACTTCTTTATCTACTTTCATTATGTCAAAAGCTCCTTGAGGGCAAGGGGCAAATTGGCTTTCAGTTTTAATCCCATGTAGTTTTGCTTATAGTGACTACTCAATACGTTTTTGCTTAATTGAATTCATGATGATTTAACATGGAGATTACTTTGGAGCAGATTTTAGATATCCATGTGTATGTTATGTCTTTGATACTTATGATTTTAAAACAAATGTGGGAAATAGATGAGGATTGTGAGAAATACATTGAAAAACATAAATCAAGACTAAGAAATGAGACTAGTCAAAGCCTTTTAGAATACACAGAAGGCTCATATCTATTTATCATGATTTTTTTCTTCAAGAAAAGAAAGCCTCAGATCAGAGCACTTACAAATATGAAATTGGTTATATTTTTATGATCAGCAAATGATGTATTACTGATGATGTTGTTCCTGAAGTAGTTGTTTGTATTTTGTTGGAGCAATGACTTATTAGAAAAAAGAATAAAATAGTATAAATCTAGAAGAATAAAAATCATAAAAAAAGATATGGCATGAAATTAAAATAGGTTAGTGCTGACCTATTTAGATGTATTAAAATGGCATGTGGAAGGAAGAAATTACATATAAATAGAATATAATAACATTGTTGAAATTTAAATGACAAATCAATTTCTATAATATTTGTTGTATAACAAGTTCTATAATTTATTAAATAAAGAAACCAAAAGAGTATTAAAAAAAAAAAAACCTTAGTCAGCAAACATTTGATTTACTTGCAAATTGGAGGTAGATGCCAGCCAAAGGTGCAGTGTTAAAGGATGCAACTAACATGTAATAAAAAGAGATTTGGAAGACCTAGATTCAAATCCTGTCTCTGAAGCTTTCTACTTTTGTCACCTTGGGAAAAGGTGATAACAAAACTCCATGGCTTCAGTTTCCAAATCTGTAAAATGAGAGAATTGGACTAAATGACATATAGATTTTATGATCTAATTAAGAAAAAAAAATGGTGAAAGACCTAACTAAGCAAAGCCTATGGCATTTAAGTTTGAAAATAGGAGTACAACACCCAGAATAAATAAAAAGAAAAAGATCTGCAGAATTCTTTATTAATAAGCTTTTCATCACCTATGGATAATAGAGCCATTACACCCAGATTCTAAAATTATAGTCTGGGATGTTTTTATAGAGGCAAATAAAGAGAATAAAGACAGGAAGAGTTGCTAAATTCAAACAAAAATATTCAAAGATTTGTGTAATTGATTTACATTGTATCAAAAGAAGGGAAAGATACTAAAGGCATGGAAAAAAATATTGGCTTGTATTTATTACCAAAAAAAGAGAAAAAAAGATGTCCTACGGAATGTCAAACAACTTTTGATAATCCCTGATTTCATATCTATATAATAATCTGCACATTCATTGAGGATATACTCAAGATAAATAAGGATTAAATAGGACTTTTAAAGTAATATCTCACAATAGATTTATTATAAATTGACATGTAGAAAATTTTACAATAAATTTTTTGTCAGCCATTAAAAAATCATTTGATAGGTAGAATGAAATGATCCCTTAAAAGTCCTCTTATAATAAGATATATTCCAAATAGGGTTATGCTAGAGCAAGATCATACTATCTTGTGGGAGCTAATTGTTAAATTTTCACAATGAACATTTATACCACACAAATCAGCCTACCCCACAAAGCATAGAATGATTTATTATTTTGATGATTGTCTAGATTTATGAACCTGATAGAAAAAAAATGGTAGGGCAGATTGAACTTCAAAGTCTTTAAAGTATGTCTCATATAA
The DNA here is from genome assembly GCF_016432865.1 of Antechinus flavipes. Lineage (NCBI taxonomy): Eukaryota > Metazoa > Chordata > Mammalia > Dasyuromorphia > Dasyuridae > Antechinus > Antechinus flavipes. The sequence goes on along the minus strand of NC_067400.1, from coordinate 308,305,241 downwards.
AATTTTTCCCCCAGAAATCAGGTTATTAAATATTTACTAATGTATCCTTGATGCCATCTATAGAGCCCTGTCCTCTCCAGTCATTTTTTTCTCCACTGGACATGAAATTTTTCCCCTCCTTCCAGGTTTTTGTAGAGTCTGAAAGAAATGGAGGGGTCTGGAATATACTTTTTCCATTAAGTTGCCAATATGAAGTAAACTATCTGCCCAGGTTACCACTTGCTATTCTTTGGCATTTAAATCAGAGACTTATAGAGGACCTATTCTTTATGAGAATTACAATATCTAGAAAGCATATATTTTAACTATAATAATCAAAATATCTTATACTATGAATGTATGTTTTTCCAAAGCACTTGCCTTTATACTATTTAATTTGTTGTTCTTAATAACCCTGTGAGACAAGTAAGATAGGCTATATAATTCTGATCTTACAGATGAAAAAGCTGAAACTAATATAGGTTGTCATGATTTACTCATGGTCCTGAAACTACTTAGTGGTGTAGCTGGAATTAGAATCAAATTTCTTGACTTTCAGTCTTAACGTTCTCACCATCTTAATGCATTGTAAAAAGGATATTGGAGGGAGTAGGGAAAGAGAAGTAGTAGTAATTTCAATAACAGAGGGGTAGGGAGAGATTCTCATTTGATACTGAAAATCTTTTATGCCTGCAGATTCCCTTGATATGAGAATAGAAGAGAAAAAAGACATTCACTTTTTGAGTGAGATCTGTTGGAATCCTTACTAACTGCTAACTAATTAGAGTTGATCTAATCTTACAAGAAGATGTTTTGGGCAGAACCTGAAACAAGGTACTAAGTAGAACTACCCATAATCCCTCTCTCTGGAAGGAGCATAAATAGGCCAATGGGCCAGTCGGAGAGTTCTTGAGAGAGGAAGACGTTACAAGTCGGGATTTCACTAGAATGACATGAAGAATGGAGCTGGCTGGAGGCTGAAGAAAGCAGAGGCAGAGGCTGAAGGACCAGACCTTTGGATTTGGCGACATTCGGAGAGAGCTCTTGGAACCAAGCAGAGAGATAGGCCTCTAAGCTAATCAGGCTATATTGGAGATAATAAAAGATCTGAACTTTTATCACCTGGCTGCATTTGGGAAGAAGATCACAACATTTTGGCGCCCAACGTGGGGCTAACAGACCCCCCTCAGTGGATTTCAGTGGAAAAGCTACGATCCTGATTCAAGTGGAAAAGCCTCTGATCCTGATCCAGTGGAAAAGACTCTTCAACCCAGAAATTAGGGTGAGTGCAACAAAGAAATTTTGTTAGAAGAGTTAAAGTATAATTTCAACTAAGATGGGACAGATATTTAGAAAACAGCCTGTTTCTGTTCAAGGAAAATGTTTAGAGAGCATTGTCAAAGTTATGGAAAGCCAAGGTTTATAAGTTTACAGCAAATCACTGAACTTTTACAAACTGTAAAGGACATATGTCCTTGTTTCTCTCTTGATAAGGAATTAGATCTAAATGAATGGAAATTGGTTGGAGAGGATCTTTGTCAATTCTATGATAAAAATGGGCCTACCTCAATAATTAATACATATAATGTAATACAATTGGCTATAAGAAGTTATTTAAGTGATAGAATGATGAAAAGGAAAGTACAGGAGGAAGTGCCAACTTTACTAGGTGAAAAGGAGGACGAATCAGATGAGAATGGAGTTAATTACAATTCTGAGTGTGATACTTCACAGCAGGAGGAATTAGATCATTCCACATCTCATGACCCTCCCCCTGCAATTATGGAACAAGGGGAAGGGAGAGAGACAGAAACACAGTCAGCTTCTCCTGTAAAGCAGAATTTGACAAGATTAGAAAAAGCATTAATTAAAGCAAAAAATGAAGGAGAAGATATATCTGATTTTATAAATGCATATCCTGTGATTGAAGAGCTCAACTCCTCAGGTCAAAAAGAGAGAAAATACACTCCTTTTAATTTGAGAAAAATTAAAAATTTGAAAAAGGGTTGCACTCTTTATGGGGCTACATCATCTTATGTGAAGATGTTACTAGATAATTTGTCTTATGAAATCCTAACCCCGAATGACTGGAAATCCATAACGAAAACTTGTCTAGAACCGGGACAAAATTTATTGTGGCTTTCGGAGTTTCATGAATTATGTAGGATTCAAGCCCAACGCAGTAGGCAAACAGGAGCTATTGTACAAGTTGCTTTTGACCAACTAGCTGGAGAAGGTCAGTATGCAGAGAGTTCAGAACAGATTTATTATCCCATAACAGTGTATGAGCAAATTTCTAAGGCTGCAATAAAAGCTTGGAATTCTCTCCCTGGACAGAAAGATGGAAATAATGCTTTCACAAAAATAGAGCAAGGTCCCAATGAACCTTTTGCAGATTTTGTGGGACATTTACAAACAGCTGTAATAAGAACCATTGGAGACAATGCAGCAACAGAAATAATGACTAAACATTTGGCTAAGGAAAATGCCAATGAGGTTTGCAAAAGAATTATATGGGGGCTAGACAAAGATGCTCCTTTAGAAGAAATCATAAGACGCTGTGCCACAGTGGGCACAAATGCTTATTATGCCCAGACTATGATGAACATGGAAAGACAAGGTCCTTCTTGGCAGAGGAATTCTAGAGAAACTCATCGATGTTTTCAGTGAGGAAAAATTGGACATTTGAGAGCTCATTGTAGATATGGAGATAGAGTGAGAAGACAGGGTGAGAGAAAACCCAAAACCCCATGTCCAAAATGTAACGGAGGCTTTCACTGGGCCTCTAAATGTATATTGACCCAGAGGAATGAGAGGCAGGGCCCAGCTCTAAAGTATCAATCAAAGGACAGGTGGGGCATGATAGCAGCTGAGGTTACACCCAGAGAGACTTTAGAAATTCAGGATTCTGATGTCATCAACCAACAGAAAAGCAATCAGGATTACAGTTGGGAAGAATACAGGCCTTTTAAGACAACAAGACAATATCCAATGCAAACGACTCCAATGTAATTACCAGATGATGAGGAGAAATCCCAAATTTGGTAAATAGAAGGGAATTAGATTAACTGCTTGGGGAAGAGGATCTGCTTATATTTCCACAGATGGAGAAAGAATCAGATGGCTGACTATGAAACTGTTAAAAAGATTTTTAAAAGCTTCAGGAATCATTGGATTTCCTAACACAAGATGAAACTGTTTTACTTCTTGAAAAACCAGCAAGAATCATTGGGTTCCCTGAGATGAAAAATTGTTGATGAGACTTTTGCAGTACTTCAGGGCTTACAGGAACTATTGGATTCCTGGCACATGAACTAATGGACAATGGAATCCTATTGGACTGTTTCTAGGACTTATGGACATGTGTAAATTTTTAGGTTGATTCATGTTGTTACATTACTACTAGCCTGTGTTATATTGCTATGTACTTATGTAAATTATGTATAATGCCTCCCATATTGATGGATTTATGTATACCATGTATATCTGTTACAAAGTTCTGGCCCATATTGATGGATTTATGTGTACCCCCTCAGAAACCCCCTATGTTTTAAAACAAAAGAAAGGGGGAGATGTTGGAATCCTTACTAACTGCTAACTAATTAGAGTTGATCTAATCTTACAAGAAGATGTTTTGGGCAGAACCTGAAACAAGGTACTAAGTAGAACTACCCATAATCCCTCTCTCTGGAAGGAGCATAAATAGGCCAATGGGCCAGTCGGAGAGTTCTTGAGAGAGGAAGACGTTACAAGTCGGGATTTCACTAGAATGACATGAAGAATGGAGCTGGCTGGAGGCTGAAGAAAGCAGAGGCAGAGGCTGAAGGACCAGACCTTTGGATTTGGCGACATTCGGAGAGAGCTCTTGGAACCAAGCAGAGAGATAGGCCTCTAAGCTAACCAGGCTATATTGGAGATAATAAAAGATCTGAACTTTTATCACCTGGCTGTGTCTTGAGAAGAAATAGATCACAACAGAGATCTGTCTAGGAATACTCAAAATCAACTTTTTGTAGAATGTAGTATTCTGTCACTCAGTCATATGATAACCCAAGATCCATGGTGAATATGAGCAAGCAGTGACTAATTTTGAAAAAGAATGATTAAAAAAAAAGATCTATTTTTTGAAAAGTTTTCTTCTTTTCATTTTATTGATATATTTTGTTTTTATATTACATATTTTCCCCAGCATATCTCATGCTTTTCCCTTCTAGAGAGCCATTAACACAAAGAATAAAAAAAGAGAAGCAAATCAGTTCAGCAAAAGCCTCATATGAAAAAAAAAATCTGACTATATGCAGTATTTCAGACTCATCTGGGAAATGCCTTCTCACAACTCTTATTTGGGACCAGCTTAATCATTATGTCACAATATTTAATATTTGTTATTTTGTTTTTGGTATTTTAAAAAAATTTTATTGATATTTTGTATTTCTTACATCACCATAATATCTCATGAATTTCTTCCCCTCTTTCACCCAGAACGCCATCTCATGTGACAAATAGCATTTTTTAAAATCAGCACAACTGATATATTGAAACTTTTTGAAACCATGCAATGTGTTCATACCTGTGGACCTGCCATATCCACGGAGGGGTTGATTGTGGATTTCTTCTCATATCTATTTATTTGAGCCCCACTTAATATTTATAGTTTTGCTACATTTGTTTTTGATTTTCCACTGTGGTGTTCTTTCCATTTACATTGTTGTAGTTAATACATGTCTTGTTTTCTTGGCTCTTCTTATTTCATTCTGCATCAGTTTATATAGATCTTTTTTGTGTTTTTCTGTATTGATCACACATGTCATTTCTTACAGTATGGTAATATCCTATTACATTTATATATCACAATTTGTCTAACCATTATCCAGTTGATAAGCATCTGGTTTATTTCCAATATTTAGCTATCACAAAAAATGTTGCTGTAGAAATTTTAGACTATAAAGGGACTTCTTTCTTGGGGAATATGCCCAGGAATGGAGTCTCTGATTGAAAAGGTATGGATTTGCATAATTCCAAATTATTTTCCAAAATAGTCATACTATTTCACAGTTCCAACAATTTATTGGTGTTCTTAACTATCCACAACCTCATCCACTGTTGCTGTTTTGGGGAGTCATTTTTTTTACTTTTTTGTCAATGTTCAGGGTGTGAGGTGAAAACTTAGGGTTGTCTTGATTTGCATTTCTCTCATTATTAGTGATTTGGAGCATTTTTTTTCATGTGATTGTAACTACTTTGCAGTTTTCCTCCTTTTAAAGAATGATTCATATCCTTAACCATTTATCTTTTGGGGAATGGCTATTCATGATTTAAATATATATATATATATATATATATATATATATACAGAGAGAGAGAGAGAGAGAGAGAGAGATATCTGTATTGATATTGATAAATATAGTTTGTATATATTAAATGCCAAACCCTTATCAGAGAAATTTTTCCCCATTTAATCACTTACCTTCTTTTTCTAGATGCATTAATGTTGACCAAGTAGAAACTTTTTAATTTCAAGTTCCCTCTTCTGCCTGTAAACATTATATTGTATTCCTTCAATTACGTTACTTGAATATTTTTTTAATGTGACCCTGTTCTTACTGACTCTCTTCCTTTCATTCCTTATTTCCTCTTCTCATTCCTCTCCTTCTCTTCAACTAGGTCTATTCCTTCGTTTTTTTATTTTTAAACTTAATTTTACACTCTCCCAAAAAAGAATTTCTCTTACTCTCTTCATTGTTCATCTTCTTTTTCTTTTTACCCTAGACCCTAGTTTTCTGATTCATGACTCCTGTAATTAATTACCTGATCTTTCTCTTTTCTCTGTATCCTTCATGCATTCAAAACTTCCAAGTATCCATCTTGGCTCTTGTCCTCTAGGCATCTCCTACCACTGCCATGTAGGGCTTGCCCAAGTTTTCCCCTTTTCTCATTTCCATGTGAATTATAGTTATCCTTTTCACATAGTGGTTTAGGGCACACTGTGCCCCCTGCAATGTGGAAAATCTTTGTAAAATTTTTTGGCCCTCTCTTCATTCCATAGAAGAAGTCTGAAATAGTATTATTTTTAAAACATAAAATATATTGTTATTATACAATACTATCCATATATTTTGTGTATTTTTTGATTTTCTAAACTTTTTCTGTGCCATCTGCTGGTCTTATATGTTACCTGTGACTTTTGCAAAACTTTCGCATTTAATTTTTTTTTTTTTTTTTTTTTTGCCAACCAATGGAGAAAACAATTGGAGACCTGCAATAGAGAAAGTCACAGTGCAGAAGGGATAACTGTATTTCAAGTGTCAGAAAGGATACTGATTCATGGTAACCTCCCCCCCCATTTGTCTGGAAATCTACTCTCCACAACCATGCTTTCCTAATACAGCAGATGCCAAATTGTTACCAGTTCTTTTTCCCTTCCTTCCCCCCAATAAGTAGACTTTTCAAGAACCAAATTCCCTAGGTGTAAGACCCTCATTTTCCTTCACCCAGAGGAGCATTCATCAGTGGAAGCCCCTCCCTCAGACAATGCATAGGCTCCTTCCTTCCCCACTCCCCCATCTTTTTAGTCTTCCCCACTCCTTTGTAGACTCTTTTTTTTTTTTTTCTGAGACCATAAGGTTTACTTTCCCTCACTTATAGCCTTTAGTTTTATTCTGAAACATCATTTATTCCTATCTATCCCTCTGCTCCTATTCTCCTCGCCCCATTTATATATCCTCCAATGTTGTAAAGTAGTCCTGCAAAAGAAGTATTCAAATGGATGTTGCTAAATTCCATCTCTGATATTCCAGTCTATCCCTTAACTGTTACCTCTACCAGATTTCCACCTTAACCCTGTCTTGTGTAAATTTAGAAAGAAATCGATTATTGCTTGTTCTGTTATCATTCTATTGCTTCTTTTGTCCATACTTATTGTTTTTATTCACTCCTACATTTCTCTTGTTATAGGTAAACTCTTCAATTCTTGTTTTCTTTCCAAAAACATTTCAAACTCTTTTTATTATTGTACATCGATCTTGTATGGTTAAGTCCACACTTGCCAAAGAGGTTATCCTGAACATTCTGAGCTCCAAGCTCTTTGGAACACATTATTCTACTCCTTTCTCTTTTTTCTAATGGGTAGGCAATAATCTTGTCTGATTTGAATGTCCTTTCTTTTGTATTGCAAGGGCTTTCTCCTGATTGCTTGCACAACTTATTGTTTCTGAATTGAATTGTTTTAAATTTTACCTCTTTGTATTTTGGAGTTTGCAGCCTTAGGTTGGTTGGTTGTTTTGTTTGTTTCTGGAGGTCATCTGTGAACTCTTTTAATTGGAATTTTATTTTCTAAGTTTAGAAGTTCTAGGCAATTCACTGCTATTATTTTCTGTATTATACTGTTAAGGTTTTTTTTGCCCTGTAGTGTTCGCCCTGTAGTGTTCTTCTTAGGTTGTCTCTACACATCCTGTCTTCAAGTTCACTATGCTATGTTTGCAGAGTGAGCATATTTTCTCTTAATGTTACTATTTTTTGCTTCCCTTCTTCTAGGTTGTCATTCACTTCTGTGTATTTGCATTCCCAAACTATTCTCTCATTGTTTCTTTGTCATTGTCATTTTTGTCACTTATTGTAGAGTCTCTCTCTCTCCCTCTCCCTTTCCCTCTCCCTCTTTCCTCTCCCTCTCCCTCTCCTTCTCCTTCTCCCTCTCCCTCTCCCTTTTTTTTTTTTTTTCTGAGACCATAAGGTTTACTTTCCCTCACTTATAGCCTTTAGTTTTATTCTGAAACATCATTTATTCCTATCTATCCCTCTGCTCCTATTCTCCTCGCCCCATTTATATATCCTCCAATGTTGTAAAGTAGTCCTGCAAAAGAAGTATTCAAATGGATGTTGCTAAATTCCATCTCTGATATTCCAGTCTATCCCTTAACTGTTACCTCTACCAGATTTCCACCTTAACCCTGTCTTGTGTAAATTTAGAAAGAAATCGATTATTGCTTGTTCTGTTATCATTCTATTGCTTCTTTTGTCCATACTTATTGTTTTTATTCACTCCTACATTTCTCTTGTTATAGGTAAACTCTTCAATTCTTGTTTTCTTTCCAAAAACATTTCAAACTCTTTTTATTATTGTACATCGATCTTGTATGGTTAAGTCCACACTTGCCAAAGAGGTTATCCTGAACATTCTGAGCTCCAAGCTCTTTGGAACACATTATTCTACTCCTTTCTCTTTTTTCTAATGGGTAGGCAATAATCTTGTCTGATTTGAATGTCCTTTCTTTTGTATTGCAAGGGCTTTCTCCTGATTGCTTGCACAACTTATTGTTTCTGAATTGAATTGTTTTAAATTTTACCTCTTTGTATTTTGGAGTTTGCAGCCTTAGGTTGGTTGGTTGTTTTGTTTGTTTCTGGAGGTCATCTGTGAACTCTTTTAATTGGAATTTTATTTTCTAAGTTTAGAAGTTCTAGGCAATTCACTGCTATTATTTTCTGTATTATACTGTTAAGGTTTTTTTTGCCCTGTAGTGTTCGCCCTGTAGTGTTCTTCTTAGGTTGTCTCTACACATCCTGTCTTCAAGTTCACTATGCTATGTTTGCAGAGTGAGCATATTTTCTCTTAATGTTACTATTTTTTGCTTCCCTTCTTCTAGGTTGTCATTCACTTCTGTGTATTTGCATTCCCAAACTATTCTCTCATTGTTTCTTTGTCATTGTCATTTTTGTCACTTATTGTAGAGTCTCTCTCTCTCCCTCTCCCTTTCCCTCTCCCTCTTTCCTCTCCCTCTCCCTCTCCTTCTCCTTCTCCCTCTCCCTCTCCCTTTTTTTTTTTTTTCTCTATTCTGTTCATTATCTGTCTTATGCGGAATATAAATTCTGCTCTTGTGATTTTCTTTCTCTTTTAAACCACTCAGATATATTGTATTATTATGGTTCCGTGTTCTCCTCAAATTCCACATGGTCCTCTTTGTCAAGAATTAGATCATTTTTCTTCATTTTGTAGGATTTATTCATTGATGCCTGACCTTGTTGGCTAGATTCAGAGATCACATTTCCTTCTATTGTTAATTTTTTTCTGTGTTGATTTATCTGTTTATGGTCATGGTCTTTGAGTTATCTCCTTCCTGAAATTTTTAGTACTTTCTTTCTCCTCTTCCTTATTTTTCTTATCATTCACTTTCTGACTTCTGTTCTCAGATTGTGGTCTACTTATAACCTGGCTTTCAAAGCATCTCAGCTTTTTCCAATAAGGGGCAATTCAAGATTTAACAGTCTTGGTCTTTCCTCAAGTGATTTTTGGGTGGTCAGAGCCCTAACTGACTAATGTCATTTCCTTGAACTTGGTAGAGTGTTATATGCCCACCCCTGATCTGTCTCTCTACACCCCCACACACCACATATTCACACACAATGTCCTGTCCTGAAGACCTGCTCACTCCCTTTGTTTCTCTATTTTCTGGCCTGGTAGTTCAGGGCTTTGTAATATTGGAACTTCTGACTTGTAGCCCCAGTAAGTTGTTGCTTCTAAGGGGCTGGGCCTTCTAAGGAGCTAGGCCAAACTGACTTTTGAGACCTATGTAAACTTGTGCAGCCTAGAGCTCCAATATCTTATAGCACTGGAAAGAAGCCATAAGGACCAGGCTGCATGGTTCATTTTGATGTAAGCCCATGTTATCCTTGGGTTTTCTAATGTGGCCTCACTGCTGATAGTATGAGAAATGGGGTGGGGGGGAGCATCTGAACTGAGCTCAGAGTCAGTAAATACCAGTTCCTGTTATTGTTACCTTTAACGGCTCTTTTGAATTCTGACCATGAAAATAGCTGAAGTTGCTTTATCTTTGGTGTATAATTTCTGTTTTAGAAAGGTTTCACATAAATAAGAGGAAAAAAAAATTTACTTCATTATATCGATGCTTAAGTTACCCCAGAATGTTGGTATTCTTTCCAGTTGAATTGTTGTAACAACTGTTTGTTGTTTTCTAGGTCCTGCTTTCATTATTTTGCTTTAATTCATAATGTTTTCTCATGCTTCTCTGTGTTGCCTAGATTCATTGTTTAAAGCAGTAATCTTCCTTTACATTCATATATCATAACTTGTTTAGTCATTCCTCCCTCTATGGGCAGTTACTTAATTGTCAGTGTTTATTTAAAACATATTTTGGTGTATATAAGACTTTTGTTAATGTCAAAATGTAAATGACATTTTAACCATTTTTTTCAAATAATTCCAAATGACTTTTCCAAAGGCTACCCCAAAATATATTAGTGTATTTGTCTTTCTTATAACTCTATAGATTCTTTCTACTTTTTAATCTTTGCAAATTTTCTGGGTGTTCATGAGAATCCTTAGAGTTGTTTCCATTTTAATTTCTCTTATTATTAATGATTTGCAATATTGTTCTATCATATTGTTAATGGTTTGTAATTTTTCTTTTGAGAGCTTCATATAATATATACTCTTGTTTATCCATATATTTTAAATATCAGACTTTTTGAAAGATGTACAGATTTTTTCTTTTTAATTTTCCTTCTTTATTCTAGTTAAAATAATTTTATTCTTTTAAAAGCTTTTCAGTTTCATGTCATAAAAGTTATGTGTTCTGTTTTTTGTAATCATTTCTGTCCTTTATTTGAATAAAAATTGATTCCCTAGTTCTGTCTGTGAAATATATCAGCTTTAATTTTTCTCTTCTGGTTTTATTATGATACTGATTTTAATATTAAGGGTTTGAATAAATTTTTTACTTTATTGTGTTATGTAGTATAAGATGCTAGTTTATATCTTATGCCAAATTGCTGTCCGATTTTCTCAGTGATATTTTTTAAAAAGGAGTTCCTTTCTCAGTAACTTATATCTTGGGGCTTATTAAACACTAACTTATTGAATTCACTTCTTAATTTTCCTTGTTTTATCCATTCCATCAATATATATTTTTTTGGTTGGTATCTATAGTTATGGTATTTGTTGTTTTGTAATATAGTTTGATGTTTGGAAGTACTATTTCACTTTTATACAATTTTTGTTATTTCCCTTTGTATTTTATATCTTTTCTTCCTCAAAATTGTATTTTGTTGTGATTTTATGTAATTCTAGAAAATTACTCCTTTGTAGTTTGATTTGTATATTACTAAATTTGTATAATTACTTTATATAGTATTGTTATTTTTATTATAATTCTATGACTCAGCTATGAATATTGAATATTGTTCTGCCAACTTAACTTTTTTTTTCTTTTAGGAAGCATTTTATAATTGTATCCATATATGTATTGATTTTATTTTATCAGATCATTTTATACTTATTTTAAATTTGTCTTTTTCTTTTAGCCTTTCTTGGATTTAGTTATTTCTCTACATAGATATTATATGCTGTTGCTTTTTTGTGAGTTTATTTCATAACTTGCTGTTTTACTGAGTTATTATTCTCAGGTACTTTCTTTGCTGATTCCCTAGGATTTTCTAAGTGTGTTATCATGTAATTGATAAATAACAATAATTTAGGTCCTTGCCTATTTATGCCCATCTTTTCTTTCTCTTAACTTATTGATATTGTTAGAATTTCTAAAACTCTTATCAAATAACATCTAGGAAAGAGGACATTCTTATTTCTTGTTTGCATTTAATAGAAAAGCCTCAAATGTTTCCCTACTGCATATAATGTTGTTTGTTTTAGATAAAAATGCATATTTAAAAAAGACCCTTCTCTGACTATGCTTTGTAGGATTTATAACATAAGTTAATTAATAAGTGTTTTTTAAGTACCTCCTATGTATCATGTATCATGCTAGGTGCTAGGGATACAATAACAAGTGAGGATGGTACTTTGTCAGAGGCAAAGGCATTTATTTTTTATCCCAATATTCTTTATCAAAAAGATGGGCTGATCAGATAGTGAGACTGAGGGATAATTGATCAATTGTCTGCTTATTCCACTAGTATCATTGTAATATAAGAGCACTTTGAGAATGCTCCATAGCATTTGTGTAGATTTTCTTGTATAACTTTTGGGGAAGACGTGAATAAGAGTTACATAGAACAGTCAAGAATGCATAGGTTTCAATCTGCATCATTCAAGAAAATACTGTTCATAGAGAAATTATCACTGACATTACAAGTCCATTTTAGCGATAACTATTGTAAAGGAACAAATTCTAAGGGTACATATTAAAAGCAGTATATAGAATAGCTACAGAATCAAAGTTATATGATATTGTTATCATGTTTCCCTAATTTTCTGGATCTTTGTTCTGCTACCAACTAACTTTGTTAGTTATAGGTAAATAAAGTTGCATGCTTATCAACCTTGTAGTCTTTTCAGCAGTTCCTTTCAAGAGGAGCCACATATAACTTGATTGAGGGGAAAATTGGACTTGTCATAATGCACCAATTTACTCTTTCGCATGAATTAGAATGTCATATAAGTTGGAGACCATGCAGTTTGACCTCTCCATGAAGGTATATCCAATTTGTGTTGTGACATCCTAGTTTCTTCAGTAATTGCTTACTTGCCACTTGTCAGTTTCTAACATCTGCTGTAACTGTTATCCAGTCTATACACTGAAGCCAAAAATCTAAAAAGTTCACAGATCTCCTAGAATCAAGATAATACTTATGTCCATAGTAATAGAGCCAACTGGGCTGAACAGCACTATTTCACATACTGTTGGGAATATTCAGAATCAGAAATATTGGTCAAACATAGAAAGGCAGACTTTGTAGAAAATGAAATATCATCGCCACCCTGGATGACACCCCAGTTTTAACCTGCTCCCGAGATCTGGGCTTCAACCTTTGGACTCTCAACCACCCTTCAGCCTGGAGAACATGGGACAACTGACTGGGAATGACTGACCAGGACAAACACCCCTTAGATGCACTGCTGCCATCCCCAAACCCCACACCTCATGCCTCACCTCCTGGCATGAACCCCAAATCTCTATGACCCTTGCCAGCTCGAAGCAGTTAAGAGGAGATCGGTGCCCCTTTTCCCACATGCCTTTGGAGGTGACTGCTTGAGGGGGGGATGAAGAGGGGACCCCCAAACTTGGAAAATCCTGGAAGGAGAAAATCTTCAATTCTGTCTCAATAAGAGACTTTACCCTATTTCTTTTTCCTTAAATGAATTTAAGTTCCAACTGCTTGAGGGGGGAATGATGCGGGAAAGATTCCTTTCTAGATTCCCACCCTCTCCTAGTTAATAATGTAAATTGTCCTTTAACTCACAAATCCTGGTCCCTTTGAATTCCAATAGAAGATCTGACCTGTTCCCAGCCCCACCCGGATATGAGCCAACTTTGGGGCTACACCTGAAAGCCCCTCGAGCTAAGTCTCCTATTATAAAAAGGCCACGCTGGGAACTCCTCTTTGCAGAGATTCCAAACATGGCTACCATGTGAGGACCTTCTGTCCACTGGACCCTCTGTCCAGTGCCCTCCTTATCTCTACCTTCGCCTATACTTTGCTTACCCAATAATAAACCTCTTTTATCAATCTAGCTCTCTGGGCCAATAAATGCTTTTATTGGGAACTCACGCCGCTACTAGACCCCCTTGTGCCGAATCTGTACCCCAAACCTGCCACTAGACCTTAACCCTAATTTCATTTAGGTACCCCAAAGCTAGACCTCAACACTCCTAGGTGAGTAAAAATTATGTCTTTACCTCATTTCCAAATCACGTCATCTTCAAGTTAAGTACCCCCAAACTTTGAACCAGTCCACTTCTGGCATGATTTTGAATTCTTTTGCTACCTAAGCGACCACTGCCTGGACACTTTCCATGCTATTAATGACTTACCTAAAATGTGGCAACTAGAATTGAATACAGTTTTCCAGATACTATCTTAATAGATTATAGTGGGTCCCCCACTTATAAATGGAGCCTAAATGTTCTGTCTTGGTAACATGAAGTATATCGAAGTCAACTGGATTATATGCTTATACTCATCTTTTCAACTTTTTACTGACAATGAGCACCTATTCTAAGTACTTGGTTTAATTGTTCAACTCCATGTATTTACTTTCATGCAGGAAAAGCATTTGAAATTCAAATACTTAAATTATCTCTCTTGCTCCTGGAAGGGTTTTAGAAAAGGCAAATCCTGTGTCATTCATATAAAATAGTCTATTCCCATAATGGATTGGGTGACAGAAAAGAGACTTAATAGAGGGACAGGTTAGGAAAACTGGTATTCACAGCAGTTGATTTTTGTTATTTCTTTTGAAGTAAGTTCTTAGAACAGAAGGCACACCTAATCCAAAATCCACGTGTAAATTACTTTTGGATTTTCCATACTTCATCTTTCTTTCATCAATACAAATAATTGAGTTCATTTTATTTGCCAAAATTTGAGAGTATGTAATGTAATATTTCTTATAGAGAATTAATGAAGTCATTGTAGGAATTATAATGTGTGCTGCATTATTTTGTAGTTAGTTGGCTATTCCTAGAACTTGAACAGCCTTCTCTAGTGTTCTTACAAATAATAAACAACATGTTATATAGCTTTAGTGTTAAAGAGTTACAACTTGATTTTAGATCCTGACTCTTTTTATAACATGTATGACCTTTTGTAATTCACTTTTATTTCTCTGGATTTCAGTTGCCTTATCTCTAAAATGAGGTATTGGGACTAATTTAGTGGTTTCCCATCATCTACAAAATACGTTGTTTTTTGTTGTTCCTTTTTAAGCACCCAATCTATTAACTGTCCTGAAAAAGGCAATAATTTTTGTTTTGTTTTGCACAAAGGCCCATCAGTGGGCACATCTTTTAATTTTTTTTGGTAAAGTAAGGTTTTAGGGAGGAGAATAGTTATTTTGGGCAGAATTATGAAACTTTGAGAATTTTTAGGAAATATTAGGCCTGTAGTTTAAGAGTTTATTTTAATCACATCATTTTTTTTTCCTCAGGAATCACAGGAGTCATGTAAAATTTCCCCAAAGTATTAAATTCTTAATAGTGATTCATTTGATTCATAACTCATTTCATAATTAATACAAGTTTCATCAAGGGCAACATTGCTCTCTTATTGATTACTACTGCTTTTTAGAATGGGACTACTAGACGTGTTTTCTTAACTGGCCAGAAATGCAATTTTATGTTCATGTTCCCTATCAGTCTGAACCATGTCAGCGATATTATTTGTATTATGGAAGCTACAGCCTTATTAGTAAAAAATATACATCTCATACATATATGCATATAATTTGCTAATTTGTAAAAAACAAAAGAGTACCCAACCTCCATTTTGCATTAATGGCAAGCCCAAATTGTTGAATGTTTTTAAAGAAATGAAATTGTTTTAATTTGCAATGTAATACATATAAGAAGATGAAATCAATATAACTAAATTCAATTAAACAAGACTTAAGTGTCTCCTATGTTCAAACTACAGAGGTAGATATTGGGTGATGGAAATATGCGCGCACGCACGCGCGCGCGCGCACACACACACACACACACACACACAAGTGTCTGTGCCTTGTCAGGTAGGAGCTTACATTATGTTATGTAATCGGGAGGCAGAGTAATTTAATATGTATATGATTAAGTAATTCCACAATAATTTTAGGAGATAGAAATCACGAATAACCAGGGAAATGAGTCAGGAAAAGTCTTGTATAGGAGGCAATGAGAATTTGAGGTGAATCTTTAAAGATGTTAGAGATTCCAAAAGGAAGAGATATAGCTGAAGTACCTACTAGCCATAGAATAACCTGACTAGAGAGATGGAGTCAGGTGGAATGTGAACAGGGAATAGCTAATATGCTAGTTTGACTGAAATTGATAGAGGGTGAGGGCTGCAATATTAAACAAGATTAGAAATGTAGTTAGGAACCAAATTGTAGAAAAATTTAAACGCCAATCTCAGGAGTTTGTATTTCATCCTAGAGGAATTATAATTAATCAAATTCAGATATATTTAATAAAAATCAAGATTATATACTGTATAAAAGTCTTTGAATTTTTTCACTTAAAAGTTCATTTACTTTAATCATAAATGAATTAAAAAGTATTAAGTGCTTACTATGTACCAAACACTATAAGGTGTTAATCATTTTAAAAAAGAAATTGACTTTCAATAATAATTCTTACCTTCTTCATCCCAACTTATACAGATATCTGGATATGGAAGGAAAATAAGTTTTATAAATAACCTCTCTTAATGTAGTTGCAAAAAAATTATCAAAAGCCATATAGTCTTAATTAGATTGTAGCATCATAGATTTATGGCTGGAAGGATTAGAAGAAACCTTATAGTCCAACAAATAACTTCAAAGTATGTTAGAGGCACAAGATATTAATTATTATTTCATCTAAGATCATTTTACATATGAGGAAACTGAGGCACAGAATGGCTAAGTGACTTGCTCAAATGAAACATGTAATTAGCAACAGAGCCAAGATTAAATCTGGTTCTCTGGCTTGAAATCCTGTGCCTAAAGTAAAACAAATAGAACAACAAAAATATACATAGCATATGCTGGGGAAAAAGGGATTTTTTTTATAGGTGCAAATCTGTGTCTTTTCCTCCCACACGTCCAATCCCCTTTCGGTTACCAGATCTATTGTACATATGATGTAACATGTCCTTCCAGACTGACCTTATGGAAAGCAAGCTAGAAAATATAAACTCACACTTAAGTTCTTAAGTAACTTTATATGCAACAATACCTTATCAGAATATTTATTTAAAACTTAAAAAAAAAAAAACACTTTTGTTTGAACTTTTGAATTCTAAATTCTATCCATCCCTGTGTCCTCTCCTTTGTGCCCTCTCTGAGGTGGTAAATAATCAGATATAGATTGCACATGTACGATTATGTAAAACATTTCCATATTAATAATTTTGTAAAAGACTGATAAAAGAAAGTTTAGGAATCACATATTTCAGTCTGTATTCATTTAATATCAATTCTTTCCCTGGAGACAGATAGTGTGCTTCATCATTAATCCTTTAGTCTTATTTATTGCTGAGAGTAGCTGAGGTCTTCAATGAACAATTTTGCTGTATATAATGTTCTCTTGATTTTGTTTACTTCAATATGCATCAATTCATGTCTTTCCAGATTTTTCTGAAATCATTCTACTTGTCCTTTCTTATATACAGTTATATTCCATTGCAATCATATACTACAGCTTATTTAGACTTTCAGTTGTTAGTGGGCATCTCTTCTATTTCTAATTCTTAGCCATTACAAAAAGAGTTGCTATAGATATTTTTGTACAAATAGGTCGTTGGGATATAGACCTAACAGTGCTACTGCTGGATCAAAGGGTATGCACAGTTTTATAGTCCTTTGGGCATAGTTCCTTTCCTGAACTTTGCTTTCCAGAATGGTTGGTTCAATTCATAACTGGATCAGTTTCGTGGTTGGATTAGTTCATCCACTAACAGTGGATGAGTGTCCCAGTTTTTCCCAGATCCCCCTCCAACATTCGTCATTTTCCTTTTTTTTTTTTTTTTTTTCATTCTATTCTTGATAGGTGTGAAGTGGTACCTCAGAGTTGTATTAATTTGTACATTTCCAATCAACAGTGATTTGAAATATTTTTCATATGATTATAGATAGCTTTGATTTCTTTGTCTGAAAACTGCCTTTTCATATCCTTTAATCATTTATCAATTGAGGATTGACTTGGGTTTTTACCAATCTGACTCCATTTTCTAGGAATTTGACAAATGAAATCTTTATCAGAGATATTTGTTGCAAAAATTTCTTCCCAGTTGTCTGCTTTCCTTCTAATTTTGGTTGCATTGGTTTTGTTTGTGCAAAACTTTTTGAATTTTATATAATCAGAATCATCTATTTTATATTTTGTAATTCTCTTTACATATTCTTTAGTCCTAAATTCTTTCTTTATCCATAAATCTGACATAAACAATCCCATACTTTCTTAATTTGCTTGTGGTATCATCCTTTATATGTAAATTGTGTATCCATTTTGTTCTTGTCTTGTTATATGGTATGAGATGTTGGTCTGTATTTAGGTTCTTCTATACTGTTTTTCAATTTTCCCATCAGTTTTTGTTCCTAAAGCTTTAATTTTTGTCTTTATTATATACTAGATTGCTGTAGTTATTTGCTATAAAGTAATTTGTATCTAATTTATTCCACTAATCCACCATTCTGTTTCTTAGCCAGTATGGGATTACTACTTGAGATTTTGTACAACATGTTCTTTGACATTTCTTTCACATTTTTTTTTTCACTTATTCCCTTAATATCCTTGAACTTTTGTTCTTCCAGATTTTGTAATAATTTTGTTATTATTTATTTTCTGGCTCTATAAAACAATTTTTTGATCATTTGGTGTGGCACTGAATAAATAGATTAATTTAGGTAAAACTGTCATTTTTATTATATTGGCTCAGCCCACCTACAAATAATGAATATTTTTCCAGTTGTTTAGATCAGCCTTTATTTGTGTGAAAAATATTTTGTAGTTGTCTTCCTGAGTTTGTCTTGGCAGGTAGATTCCCAAGTAGTTTATACTGTCTAGTTATTTTAAATGGAATTTTTCTGTCTCTTGCTGGTGGACTTTGTGGTTTTAGAAATGCTGATGTTGTATCCTGCAACATTAGGATATTTACTTTAAAAGAGGATACTCTCATGTATCAATGCGTGATCTGAAAAAATAAATTTCAGGTAGTCTTGAAGTAGAGAGTTTAAATTTTTTATTGAGTGTCTTTCCTCCTTGTAATTACTCTACTTAATCATATTACCAGCCATCATTCAGTCAATCAGTAAGTATTTATTAAATGAAAAAAATGTATGATAGGAATTAAAGGTATAAAGACCAACAGTCACTTGAACAGCCTTCAAGGAGCTTAAAGCCATATATATATATTATATACAGTAGTAAATATGGTTTTTTCCCCTTTTGATTTAGATTGTGGAAACTTTCTCCATCAGCATAGATCCAAATTTTCTTAACATAATAGTTTTAGAGAAATGCCTGGGGATATTTAGAAGGTGAGTGACTGCCCATGTTCACATTCTGATTCTTAATTTAGCCTTCTATGCTATACTTCCCTTTAGGAGTCTAACTTGAAACCTCACATATATAAGGAATTTGTGTTGTCCAGTTCATCTTTTTGATGTCTGAAATGAAGGCTCTGAAAATTCTCTAAAAGAGGAGAATTCACATTATTTTAAAAGATCTTTATAAGTATATTTCATATTATCATAATTTATTCTAATGCTTAATAGACTTAACAAGAAATTCTTTCATAAATATATTCTTCCTTCTACAGTGGGAACTAAATTCTTGTTCTAACCTCTGAGCAGATTAAAAAAAATATATCACCCTACTCCATGTATGATGAAAGTATTGTACAAAATGAACTATAAAGTCTCTTCTAGTTATAAAATTCTTTGATTATATGATTCAGCAATCCCTCATATACTTAATGATATGTCATCCTGTAGTCTTACCTTCTTTTTGATTAGACTATATTGGATATTATTTCATTTCACCTGGCCCTAATAAAGAGATGAATTGAAATAAATAAGATATTTGTACTGTGTAAGGATACCTGAGAGAAATTGTGCTTCATAAACTGATTATTTTTAGAACAAATTGGCCATGGCATGGTTAATTAGTAGCTGATCTTTTTTAGTGTGTCTTTTCTTCTATTGATAGCAGATATGCTTAAAATTACTTAAACCACTTGTGGAGCAATCAGTATCAGATGATAAAATGACAAAAATGCTAAATTGGCCTGTTTTTCAGTTGTATTGAGCCAGCTGGTATCCATACAAACCGGGTAAAATGCAGACTTGCCTAAAATGCTTACCTAACGAAGGAGTTGAACTTGATTTTTCCTAAGCAAGTTTGACTTTTTCTTTTAACTTTTTATTGCTTGTAGTTCTCTGCTATACTTTTTACTATAATTTAGAAACTATGTAAATATTTGGAGTTTTTGATAATGGAGATAATATATGAACTCAGTTTTGAAGTAGGCATAAAGAAGATGAGGATGTGTGGAATATCCCAGACTCCCAAAGAGGATCAGAAGAATTTCATTATTTTACCTACTAGAAGAGCTTTTTAAAAGCTTCAGAAAAGCTGAAGTGCTTCAAGTCCCCCTAATTTTTTCCTTTTTTTTTTAAAATCAGAGTTCAGTTATATAATTATCATTAAAACAATTTTTTTTATGCACTCTTTGCATATTAGCAAACTTGTGTAGTTTGTAAGACAGAAAAGAAAAAGGCCTTTTTTAATACTGGCTGTGAAAAAAAAAAGCTTTGGATTTCAAATGATAAAATATTGCAGGAACAGTTCAGTAAACAATACTAAAATATTCTTTTTCAAGTTTTCAAAAACATGGAGAAATCAGATGATCTTTTGCAATCAAAATTATATTGGGATAGTGTTTACCTTGTTTGATTATGTCAATTGTTTTATGATTCCATAAATATGGGTATTTGCTCTTTTGCTTCATATTTCAGTCCATCTATGTCTTCTCTTATTGTCCAGTGTTATATATGTTCTTCTATACTTTTAACATACAAACACACAAAATCAAATGATTGGGTCCTGTTTGTAGTGTTAACGCATTTGAAGACTTAAAACTTCTTCACTGAGATCTGCGTATACAAGAAAGAGATTAGCTTTGTTTAGGAAAAACTAAATGGATGAATTATAACATTCATTTATTTTAGAAAATTAGTACACATTTCTGCACTGTTACTATAGACAGATGCTAGTGAATTAGGACTAGAACTAAACAAGTATAAAGGAAAATGGGAAGGATTGAACTTGGGAAATTGTACAATTCTGTTAATGAACCCAGCAGCTACTCCTGTGAAAACTCATCTTTTTAATCCAGTATTCTTCAGTCAAAACTTTGTGCTAGTGAATCTTGGAACAGAACAATCTCCAAGGAATCAGTATTGCAGACTGATCCAGAGGCCATTGGAGAAGTGGGAAGGTGACATCTTATGTTTATATGATATCTTTAAAGGTTAGAAAGATAATCAAACTATATGAAATCTTCATTAAAATTTCCATTAAATTTTTAAATTGTAAATAGAAAGTAGAAAGAAACTATCTATAAAAGGTATTTAAAAGCAAATTGATTTTTTTCTGAGGTAATATGAATTTCAGTTTTACTAGTCATAATACAAAGTATTCTTGTCTACAGTAGTTTTTCAATTGTTGCATGATCTTAAATGTTGTTTACAAATTATTTCAATGACAGATATAACCCAAGTTTTCCAAGTTTAAAAGGATACAATGATATCTTGAACTTGTTTAATGTGTAATATGTATGGGTACATCTGTATATGTATATGTATATTCAACTCAACAATCATATATAGAGCATATTTTAGGGACTAGTGAGAAATAAAAATTGCATACAAAAAATTCTTATGTATCCTATTTTTGTGGGATATCAAGACGTATCTTGGTGAATTTGTAAAGGACAGTCCTGTTTGTAAAAAAGTACAATATCAGTTGAATTAAATCAGTGCTGTCAAACTCAACTAGAAATGGGGATATATGAAGAGAGCCCTTTGGCATTCATATTGACTTAATTTTAAAATGTAATATTTTGTTTTATGGTATTTTAAATTTATTTTACTAACTATTTCCCATTTACATTTTAATCCAGTTCAGACCATTCTCAGAAATGTGGGCTGTTGAGGTCTGTGGACACTTCTGTATTAGGTGACCTTTGAAGTGCTTTCTGAGTGAGATTCTGTAATTCTGATGAACTACATGACTTCTTAAATTTAAAGAGTTACTTGGAGATAACACGTTTTGTTAGAGTTAGAAAAAAAAAGTACTTGTTGAATTGAATAATTATATATTATCACAAATATAAAAAAAGATATTACCAATGAGTTCTATGATGATGTTACTTAGTGGAACATGCATTTTGAGTTGTTTTTCTATTATTGATGATTTAGTTATTATTTCTCATGGTCTCCCTTGTGACCAGTGGTCTGCATTGCTGAGATTACGGTATAGGCATAAAGAGCTTAAGCCAAAGGTTCATACTTTTAGCATTTTGATGAATGAAACCTGTGTTCCCATTTTTCTTCCCTTTTTTCTTCCCTTTTCCTTTCTCTTTCGTTTCCTTTTCTCTTTTCCTCTTTTTTTTCTTCTCCTTCTCTTTCTTTCCCTTGCCTTGCCTGTCTCCTAATCTTTCCATGCTGGAAATGCATTGATCATTAATAAGCCCAACTACAATGCTCATTTTTGATCTGGATTTGTTGGACCTTTGTTTCACAGCCTCATTGGGTTGACTAGTGCAGTAAAGTCAAGAGAGAGCTGTGTGGAGGTGATTCAGATGTGAGGATATAGATAAGAGTAAAGATCTTCCTCCCTGACACATGAGAGAAGACAGAGGTTTAAAGAGAGAATTCCTATTTAATAGTTTAAATTTAGGAAGTGAATTGATCTGTTAAGTGACTTAAGTTGGGAAGTTTGAATAAAAGGAGAAAATTTGTTTCAAATTGATTTTTTTTTCCTATGAACCTGCTTAGCACTTCTGTGCCTCATTCATAATTTTTTGTGTTACCTAAATGAAAATTCTGAGACAGTAATTACATAACAGAGGAAGGGAGATACCTTAAACACATTCAACTTGGTTTTTTTCCAGTACTTTTCTATACGAAAAGCTATCAACCTCCCATGGAAGTGAAGGTTTTAATTTACAGAGTGAGACCTGATCAATGTCAGTGTGGAACGTTATTTTGCTTTTTTTTTTTTCCCCATTGGAAGTGGTATAGGAGGGAGAAAAAAAATTTATGCTTTTTAATTAAAAATATTTCAGTTTAAAAAATGAAAACAAAATATAAGGAAATACATTCTCTGATTATCTATAACTTAGTAATAATTTGTAATGGTATTTTCATTATCAGGATATAGAAATGCATTGGAGTAAAACTATTGCATCATTAAACTCCTAATGTTGTGCCATAGTTTCTTTTTATTGTCCTGATTCAGTTTACCTAATTGTCCTGCCTTAGTTTTCCTAATTGTCTTGCCTCAGTTTCCTTTAATTGTTCTGCCTCAATCCCCTTAGTTGCAAACCCCCTCTCTGATTCATTAGGACTGATACAACTCAGGGCTAGTTATTCTAAGGTTATAAATTGTAAATGGGTAAACTCAAAATAAGGGGGAGTTTCTGCTACTAACTTTCTGCTCCTAACTCATCAAGAATTTATGGTCCTACCCTACAACCTGTCAGAACCAGATTGATGGTCCCTGCTCACCAGAGTTTGGACTCTCCCTTTTCCCCCCTCCCCTTTATTTAGCTATCTGAGCCTTATAAGAGCTATATATGTCATTGAGTACTCACATTTACTACTGGATGCTTTGGACATCTGCGCTGGGGGCATCATGCCCCCAGAACAATCTCTCCCTCCCAGAAATCCAAATAAAATATTAAAAACTCTCTAATTTCTATCTTGCCTCAGTTTCTCCTGTATTACATTACTTTAACAATATATATGATAGATAATATATGTAACATGATATAGCAGGCTTGTAGGTAATACATAGACAATTAGAACAGGATATCAATGATACATAAAAAGATGGTTAGTTATGGAAAAAGACATGTTTCAAAAGCATTCAGGGAATTCTTTGCAGATGGCAGGGAAGGAATGAGCATATTTATCACACCTACTGTGTGCCAGTCACTATGCCAGGTGCATTTACAAATGTTGTCTCATTGGATCCTCACAACAATTCTATGGCCTAGGTCCTAATGTTATCCCAGTGACTGGAACTGAGGCAAACAGACTTTAAGTTGACTTGTCCAGAGTCATATAGCTAATAAATGTCCTAGTACAGATTTAAACTCACGAAGATGAATCTTCCTGACTCCCCGCCTAGTGTTCCATTCACTGTGCCTTATGTTCCTTCTATAAAGCAGATGAACATTGTTAAACTTTTTTGCTTATTTAGCAAAATACTGCAGGGTATGCTTGCTTAAAACCAAGATAGAGTCACTTAGGTTCAAAGTTAATTAAGCTCAGTTTCAATTATATCTGTTTACATGTTTTATCTCATCTACAAAAGTATATGTTTCTTATCAAATTTGTCTTTGTATTCCCCAAACGTCTAGTCTTTTAAGTAATCAGTTAGTAAGGGAGAGGGTAGGGACTAGACCTGTGATTCATTTGTAGCCCTACCAGATGAATAAGGAAACTCCATTTACCCAAGCTGATAAGACACCTTCTTCTCTGGAAGTCTTAGACATTTATGTAAAACTGTATTGTCAAACTCAAGTAGATTCTGAGTCATGCATAAGAATCCCTTCAGGCCACATATTAGCATGGAAAATCACTTTTTAACTGCCTTTATTGTATTTTTATTTATTTTCTTATGTTATTTTATTTTTACTTATTTTGTTAAATATTTCCCAATTATATGTTAATCTGTCTCCCCTCCCCTTCCCCCAGACAGGACTTTTGAGGCTTATGGGACCTTTGTGTTTGACACCTCTGCCCTAGTACATCAAAAGTTTAAATGAATTGGCTTGGCCTACATGCCTAGGTTGTGTTAGAGGTAAGACTTGATCTTAAACAGGCCTTCTGGGTTTAGATACCAGTTCTCTATCTACCCATCTACACTATCTCTCAGTCACTTATTGTTGTTAAATAAAAGAATGATAATAAGATTACTGCATGACAAAAATATGTCCTTTGTCTACTTTTTTTGTTTGTTTTTATGGATTTTGGTTTCTCGTTTTCTTTTAAGACACTAAATTTAAATTAGTCTCTTCAACAGTATCAGTAACATTCTATTCTGAAAGGGGGATAGCAGCTTTTATTAACATAAAAATGTCTAGAAAATTATCTTAGAGGGTTGGTTTAATTGAGTGACTCCTAGACATCATTCAAACATTTTATTCTTATTTCAGACAGTAAGAAAAGAAGTTTGTTTTTAATCCCCTTTACTGTCTTATAAATTCTACTAGATATTTAATAATTCAATTGTAAGCAACCTTTGGGAACCATATGATTATTTAACAAAGGGTTTCCCCTCAGTGGACTAGCCAGTTTAATAAACCCATTATAACAGTAGTAATTAATGTAGATTTTCTATACTGACATTCCATTTGGTGACTGGTTGTCTACTCAGTCCACAAAAATGTCAAATAGTATAAGATGGAATTAGGGAAGGGTGTGATCCTGGAGTTCCAGGATAAAATAGAATTTTATCATTGAATTGGTAGGAACTTTATACACCAATTAAGATAATGTTTTATCTGGCCATTGTGGCTTTAGGAAATAATCACAGAATTTCAGAGATATAGGGGATCTTAGAAATAATTTAGTTAATTTCCATTTTTTAATCAGATGAATTTAAAGTTGGAATTATGGGTGTTGTCCATTTTGGTCTAATACAGTGTAATAAGAATTTAAAGTAACTGCTATGTACAAAGAGCATTTATTAAACATTTTTAAAATTAGTGCCTTTATTAAGAACTTACCATAGGTACATATTCAAAAAGCAGGATGGTTTAATGTATAGAGACCTGGCCTGGAAGTCCAGAGGAGTTGGGTTCAAGTCGCATTGCTATATTTTATTGACTATCTGATTCTGGGCAAGTCACTTAACCTCTTAATGTCCTAGGCAACTTTCTAAGATTGTAGTCTACAAAGAAGCATTAGTAGAAACTTGAGAGTTTTTTAAACCAATAAAATCATAAGACTAGGCCCTATAGTCTTTATGTACAAAAAGCATTGTGGAAAGGCAGCCGTTTTCAAGACGTTGTCTGGTGATCCCTGGGGGGAGGTCTCCAAGACCTTTTCCAGGGGATTTGTAAGATCAAAATCATTTAAAAAATATTACCAAGATATTTGTATTTCTAATATGGTCAAAAATATTAGATATCTATCACATTTTTAAAAAATGCTTTATTGTGGGGCCTCCTTAATCATTATTAAAAGAAAAGGCGTTCTGAGATCCAAAAGTATGAGAACTGCTATACTAGGGAATATTAAGGACAAATGCTCAGACAGTTGTTGGCCTCATGGAATTTAAGATGTACCAGCAGTGATTCTTTTTTTTAAAAAATTTAATTAATTAATTTATATTTTATTTTATTTTTTATTTTTTAAATTTTTAATAGCTTTTCATTTACAAAGTTATATGCATGGATAATTTTATAGCATTACAATTGCCAAACCTTTTGTTCCAATTTCTCCCTTCCTTTCCTACACCCCCTCCCCCAGATGGCAGGATGACCAATACATGTTAACTATATTACAGTATAAATTAAATACAAAATAAGTATACATGTCCAAACCATTATTTTCCAGCAGTGATTCTTAATCCTTTTGTGTCAGGGACTTTTTTGCTAGTCTGCCAAAAGACCTTTTCTCAGAATAACGTTACATTACCTACATTTGTAATAGAAGGAAATGCTAAATTTCAATTAGGGGTCCATGAAAATAAAGATACCATTTTTTCCTTCTGAGTGCATGGACTCCAGGTTAAAAAAATCTATGTACTAGAGGGATTCAGTTATAAAGGACCCCAGATATTGGAGAACTATGGAGAAGTATCCTTGAAATAAGGTGTTATACTTACAACAAGGTGTTAACTCAATGGACTTGATGAGATGATGGTTCTCTAGTACTCAATATGTGATGTAATGGTTCTCCTGTTCACACATATTCAGTGTGCTGTAATGATGTAATCACAATAAGGTATTTAAGGGCTGAGAGGACTGGAAATGAGACATTTCATTTTTGACCAGCCTCCTGGTGGCTCTCCTGCCTTCATCACTTCTCCACTAAGATCAAGGACTTGGGCTGATCCTGAGGACTCCAGAAAGCTCAAACTTTACATTCAATGTGTAAATATATATGAGTATATACATAATCATTGGAGAAGCAAGAAGAGCACTCTGTAGCTATAGGGCTCAAGAAAAGCCTCCTAGAAGAATGACATTTTATCTGAGGAGGGAATCAAGCTAGAGATTCAGAGAGATGAAGGTAAGGAATAAGGATAGTTGAGGCACAGACAAAAAGCCTGTTCATAAGCACAGACATGAAAGTGAATACAGAGAGCAGCAAGAAGACTAGTGTGGCTGGCATGGAAAGTATAGAAGGAAGAAATATAAAATAGGCCTGGAAATGTAGGCAGGTGCCAGAATATGAAGGGTCTTCAATATCCCCAAAGTAATAGGAAACATCTGAAAGGTTCTTGAACAGGACAATGATGTGCTCAGACTTAGGCTTTAGGGAGATTGTTTTGGCATTATTTTGGAGTATGGATGCAAGAGAAGTGCATTGATAAGAATTGGCTAGTAATTGATTATGGAGGATAAGGAAGGATGAGTTTCGAACAGTCCTGAGCTTTCAAATCTACTTGATTGCAAGGGTTCTGGTGTCTTGAAAAGAAATAAGGGAATTTGAAGGGGAAGTTCTTTTAGAGGGGAATATAATGAATTGCATTTTGAACATATTACAAGTTTGACATATCTAGAGGATTTGCAGATAGAAGATAGGATTTAACAGGAATTTGGAGATGTAGAAATGGAGATTAGAAAAAAATAGGATCAAAGCTATGGATGTAGAGGTCATCTACATAGAGATGATAATCACAAGAAAGTGGAAAAGAAGAAGGCCCAAGACAGTCCCTCAAAGTGGTCATTCTTAGGAGATGGTTAGGAATTCATATCATGTAAACCCAGAAAAGAGGGAATATCTAGGAGGAAGGAATTGTCAGTAATATCAAATGCCACAGGAAGTTGAAGAAATATCAGAAATAAGAATAGGCCTTGAGCTTTATAGTCACATAGTGTCAAGACTGGATCTTGTGACAAGTTATAATGTTCTTTTATTATTTCATGACATATATTGTAATGGAAAATAATTTAATAATTATAACTGTGCAGGACTCCTACTTAATTGGAATTTATTGACTCACTGGTATCATAGTTAATTTACTACATTCTCAGTCCTGGCATCAAAGTATGTATCTGTTCCAGCAAGCTCCTGCTAGGACTAAGAAAGTACCACTTATTGTGCTTGGCATTCAGTAATGTGTGCAGATATGGTAGAAGTATGGAAATGCTCTGCATTTTTCAGTAAGCCAAAATATATTTGTTCTTCTCTCTTAAATACAGCTTATTTGTTGCTTTATAGAATGGTGACAAGTGTTTGTGTCTACTGATATTTTGTTTGACTCCTGTTGACAAAAATCAAGTTTCTTATTATCCTTAAGTAGTATATCCTTTAAAAAAAATCATGACATACAGGTATCTGATGTGAATCTGTTTGGCAAGCTGTAAGGATTTTATGCTTTTTTAATTGGCATCTTTCTCATTATATTTGTACAAAGTTGCAGAGAACTGCAGGACATCAGTTGGAGGGAAAAAAACCACAATTGCCAAGCAAAGTATGTACTAAGTTGGTGTGATGCATGCTGGGAGCTTAGGCATTTGAAATGTATCTTGGATGGACCTTTCTCAAGTCCTTAAAGTAGAAAGGAGTAGAATTTGGTTATATTACTTTCAGTGCTTTATTGCATATGCACACACCTCCCCCCTTAAGTCACCACTCTTCAAAAAAATTTCAACAACCATTATTTAACAATAATTTAAAAAAAATATTTTTTAAAGACTGGATCTTTCTCTTTCAACCAGACTGGAAGTACTGTGGCTGCTTATATGCCTAGTTCCCATTCTTATTGGCATAGATACTTTATCTTGCCCCTTTTCCTCCTAGACCAGTTTGCCTGTCCATGGGCAACCTTGTGGTCTCTTATTCCTGAGGATTTGTCATATTCCAAATTTGCCATAAACTCCCAGTTGGATTATTAGTCCATTGCTGGTTAGAACTCCTGAGTTTGAGACTTTCTAGCCTCAATCTTTCCAATAGCTGAGATTATAGATTTGTGCCATCATGCTTGACCTGCCTATGTCTCTTAAGTAAAAAGAAAAAAAAAAAAACCCAAAACCCTAATGTAATGCCACCTCCAATAATTAGTAAAAATTGGGGCCTGTTTAGATCCTAAATCCCTCTCAAAATACTTCCAGGGTATCTTCCATGTAGTTTATAGCCAAAGGCTACCCATGTGTGTTTCAGTCTAACACAGTCATAACAATAGATAAAATATCATTACTCTGTCCAGGGTATAATTAATAGATGGAAAGAACTGTAAGATTAAATATATCAATTCCATCTTTTACCCAATTAATTGAACATTATTTTTTTTAAAAGAACAGTATTTTTTTTTTTGTTATAGAAAAGCCCAATTCATTTTTTAAAGCCTTGTAAAACAATAACATCTGTGTATAAGTGGAACATTTAACATATGAGATAAAAATACAGTTTTTATATTTAAGTTTGCTGGTACCTCTTAAAGTTTTAAAATATGAGATTTAAGTAGGACTGATACTTATTTTTACTATAAATATATAATCATAAATTTGCATATATACATATATTTGTTTCTGTATTCCATCCCATAGGAACATTTGATTAATTTTGATAAATTTTGATAAAATAATTTGTTTTTTCCAAAGCCACACCTAAAGAATTAAAAAGAGTGATAAATCAGATAGAATCCATCATAGATGGTAGACCAAAATGACCTAATTATACAGATCTCAAATGGGCAGGTTGACATTGAATCTTGTCTTAGATGCATATGATCCCATAGCTGCCCATTTATCACTGTGGGGATGGGAGAGAGATTTTTACCGACATTATTTTCGCTCTACAATGTAGAATTGTCAGGAAAAATTGATGTAGGGGACAAACTGAAGAAAATACTTTATATTTTGCTTTTATGGAATATTTATTTGGAAGCATTGATTAGATTTATTTTTCCCTTTTGGTAAAAAACAACAATAACAGCCCAAACCATATAATGGCTTTGGAGGAAGGCAAAAGGGGTGTGCCTTGGTTGCAGACCTTTAATCTAAATAACCTTGTCTTACTTGGGATTGGTAGATTTCTTTACTTGTGGGATTTATTTCTGTCCTTGTAACACTGTGTACTTTATGCATTGCACCTGTTCAAGCATAAGCACAGAACATTATTTTAGCTGTAAAAAGAGAGCTGTTTTGATTGAGGACCCAGAACTGGTATATTACTTATCTAAGAAAATTTAAGTTATTTTTACTTATAATTTTATACATGGTCTTTGTTTATCGAGTAACATTTTTTTCTTTGTTGTTTTGCTTTATATAAAAGAAAAGTCTTGCTATTGTATGAAGAATTTTCTTATGTAGCTTCCTTTAAGAAAGCTCTGACTTTAGAATCATTACTGGGCTTTTCTCAAAATGTCTTGTTGACATTCTCTCACATTTTTTATGCTGTATGATTACAAGTCAAATTGCCTATGCATTTACCATTTCTTGCTAATATTAAAAAATGTATTTATGGTAATTACATGTACTGCATGCCAGGGCTGAAACAATGCATTCTTCATCATGGAGCATAAATAAAAAAGGTGGAGCCAGCTGCTGTTAAACTGTTTATATGCAAGCAATAATGATATAGAGAATATACCTTTTTACTCTGTTAGTCTGGCAATACTGAACCTGTTGCTGCATCAGACGAGTTGCATTTTGCTAGATAGGGGAAGGAGGGCTGTCTGCTGTCTGGTAGGAGGGCTTTGTCTGCCTTTCTCTCTCTCTGTCTCTCTCTCTCTCTCTCTCTCTCTCTCTCTCTCTCTCTCTCTCTCTCTCTCTCTCTCTTTCTTTCTTTCTCTCTCTCTCTGTCTCTTCTCACTCGCTTGCTTGCTCTCTCTCTCTCTTTTTCTCTCTCTCTCCCCCTCTTCCCCCTCCCTCTCTTGCTCTCTCTCCCTTCCCGTCTCTGTGGTTTGTAAGGTAGGTTGCAGTGTGTGTATATACACAACATCAAGAGCAGGAAAATGGACTCATTAGGGAGGCAGGCAGTCATTACCACTCACACTGTACTTCCAGGGAGACACCGATTATGAGAAGAGAAACTCAGTGCTGGGGAACAAGGTAGGCCAGTCAACTTTTCTAAAACAACAACAACAACAACAACAACAAAAACAACATTCTTCTGTCTCCACCCCCAATCTTTTATTCCCAATCTCCATTTCTTTTATTCTGTCTTGATTTTTATTTTTTAGATGTAAGTTTATAAGATCTATTACTGGCTTAAAATTTGGAACATCTTTGGGAAGCCTGCTCTTTACTAATGATCTCACTCCCCCTCCCACCCCCACCCCCCCATTCCTTATTTAAGGGTGTGCCCTTATGATTCAGTTTAATTACTTTTACAATAATGAGAAACAAATCTTTTTGTTTTTTTCACTATAATAGCAAGTAAATCAGTATCTTTCACTCTTTTAAACTACCCCCTCCGTATGTTGGCTAGTCTCTTTGCATTTCTTTTCTGTTTATGCAATTCCATCTGTCTGTCTGTCTATCATGTTCTTACTTATTGCTAAGTGGGTTTTGTTAGTAATTTGCCAATGTTTTAGTTGTAATGCTGGTGTGGTCCTTCTTTGTTTTACATCTAAGTTTAAAGTCCATATTTACATTAAAAACATGAAAACAGGTCGAACCCTTTCTGTTCATAATATTAGATAACATTGGTAGGTAGAGGCTGAGAGTGGGTAGAAAGTAATAATTGCTGTCACCCTTCAGTCTCTCTTGTGCTTTTTATTTGTGTATTTTTTACATTGGAGAGCTGCATTTATTTTTAAAGGAAAAATGTTATGTTTCCTAACTTTTATTTTACAGATGGACTTTTACATTTATAGGGACATCACTGTGGTCAGTAAGAATGCAAACTTTCTAACAGGCAGTTTCTCTCTAGGACAGTCTTCCTTTTAGTGTTTAACTGTTTATTTATGCTTGGGATGGGGTGGGGGGAGGTTAGGGGACTGACTGTTTTTTTTATAGTCTTGAAGCTATGAAATGTTTCAAGCCATCTTGTGCAACAACTGTAAGTATTCATTTAATGTTTTGAGGCTTCATAATTTGTTATTTCAAACATAGTTTTCAGGTGCTTTCTCTCCCCCTCCCCCTTTTTCCTTTGCTCTTTTTGTTTTTTTCATTCTTTTCTTTCTTTCTTTTTTTTTCTTCTTCTTCCTTTTTTTTTTTTTTTTTTTTTTTTTTTTTTTTTTTTTTTTTTTTTTTTTGTGGTGAGAGTTGCATTTCACAGCTGACTGACATTTTTAAAGAGTTTTCCGAGAGCAGTTTTCTCAATTCTAAGGAGTAGTTAAATAAATCCATTTGAAATAGGTCTTTTGGCTGAGTTTGAGACTGGTTTGTTAGAGAGTAAGACTACTACTCAGTTAGTAAAAATTAAGTCATATAGTGCGATCCATAAATGTATCCATGAGCAATTACAGAAAATGGATGCTGATCTGCAGAGATCATCAACAATAACAATCACCTTTTTCATAGTAAATTATTTATTTAATAGCATACTTTTTTTTAATTCCATTAGGCCTCTCTGACAGCACAAAGAAGTCCATAAAGCAATATTCTTAACCCACCTGGGACTTGAGAGCAGATTCCCCAACACATTCTTCAGGTTCAATTCTAGTGAAATGTTTATTAAAAATCCATTATTCTTGAATGGCAGTGAACTCTTGGCTTCCAAAGGCCTCTTTCTTTTTTCTTTTTTTCCTGTTCACTGGGACTTTTAACCTGCTCATCTCAAAAGAACTGTCTTTAAGACTGTCAAGTAAAGACAGTTTGGACTAAAGCAGTAAAACATCCTTCAGACAACAGGAATACTGAGCACGCTCAGTTCAGGCCTGCCCTGTCAGTTTTTACTCAGATTGAAGGGAGAACTCTGGTGTCTTTTGAAAGTGTTATATTAATATAGGAGAGACTCGATGGCTTTTCAAACCTCATCCCTGCCATCTTTAACATATAAACTAAAAATCTGATTAAAGCTAATATGTCAAAAATGTCTTTGCACTTGTCATTTTATTTATTCTCAAGATAAAGAACATTCAGAAACTCTTATTTTTATTTTAAAGAAATCTTGCAGCATCTTTTGGTCATACCCATTTGCCCATGAAAATGTGTTTGTTATATACACATAGAAGAAGCCACAGATTGATTCTGTTTTAGGACTTTAAAATTGTTAATTATATTTATGTAAATCTCAGCAACCATAAATTAGGAAGGGGAATTGGGAAAAAAAAAAATTTTTTTTTCTCTATGAATTTAATAAAGGAAAGTAAAAATAATAAAAAAATTTTTTTGAGGTAGACTTTACTTTTTAGACTATGGTTTGTTTTTTTACTTAGCACTACAAACTTGTAATTTCTTACATGACTAAAATTTTTCCAACAGAAAAAATTACATATATGTATGTATGTGTATATATGTGTATGTATATATAAATACGCCTTTCTTGCTGTGTCCTATCACAACTTAAAGGCATTGAAGACTGGACAAAACTTTAGACCAGAACACTGCTTATAGGGATTGGGAACACTGAAAGGTTCAGCCAGGAGGATTGGAGAGTGTCAGAACAATTTGTTAACTAGCCTTGTTTGTTACTTTGGGCTCTTCCTATCGACACTTGAAATTTGCCTGTTCAGATCCTAA
The DNA here is from genome assembly GCF_016432865.1 of Antechinus flavipes. Classification (NCBI taxonomy): domain Eukaryota; kingdom Metazoa; phylum Chordata; class Mammalia; order Dasyuromorphia; family Dasyuridae; genus Antechinus; species Antechinus flavipes. Next base: position 308,271,740 of record NC_067400.1, on the reverse strand, counting down.
AGTATTGGTCAGGTCACAGTGTGTTTTATTTTAGTTTTAGAGCAGACAGTTATCTAGCACACCCACATGAGGAAATGCTCTAAAGCAGTTATTTCATGCTTTGCCATGCCCTGTAGCTAAAACAGTTTTGTACTGAATGATGTGTATGTTTTTAACTCCCATGCGATAAAAATCAACTTTGGCTCTTCAAAAAGAACCAAAACATCAGAAATATCAGAAAGCATAATTCAAATGCTAAAGAAATACATTCTAAACCAGTATAGGTATGGGGTTTTTTTCCACATAAGGATGAGAATCGCTGTTTATATTTGATAAAGAATACATAGTAATTTCCTAGATCGAATGTATTAGTGTTTTAAATATCGCTAATACTTTTCTTTCTCTACATTTTGCTCTATAGGCCCACATTCATCAAAAGAATAACAGCTGCATACTTTTTTTTTTTGAAATGTTAACAAGTAAATGGCATTCCTGTTTATTTATCTATTTTTGAATTTTAATGATCAGTTCTTGTGCTAATTAACAAATTCCCGTATTCATAAAAATCTGGCACTTCATAAATATCTAATTGTGTGATTATCTACACATGTTCTGGTTTTCTATAAATATAGAAATTATCAATAGATATGTTCATGAACTTGCGCAAGCCTGAGTGTTGTCCCATTGTACTGTTATATTGGAAGCCAAGTTCTGGTCCCGAGCAAATGTGTTGCCCCAGGGCTGGCAAGGTGCTTAGATGTCTCTTCTAACTGGTGTCTTTTGCTTGTGATCCTTTCTGCAAGGGAAGAATGGGGTTGACAGTCTTTTAATGTTCTTGATCCCTTCTTTATCCTTACTGCTAGCTACTTGGAACTTAAATGGTACAAGCGGTTTGAACTGAGTAGTCATGGAAGATACTTTAGGAAAGCATTTTTTTCTGACCCTTATTTTGTTTTTCAGTGGAAAATATTCCTTGCAGAATTTTCTTTATAAGTAAAATAGTATACTTATCCTATTTACTAAAATGATGTAAACAAGTGTCTTGATTAGAAGGATAAGTAAAGAACATTGAAAAGAAAATCTGAATTATATTTTCTTTATAAGGATTATAAACTATATCCTTTAATATCGATTGTACATTAAAGGTTATAAAAATCAGCCTTTGCTTTTATAGGAACAACCCTTCTTATACTGCACAACCAGCAGAAGCAATGGGGCTTGAGTTTACATGCAAAAGCTAGTTCTCTTGAACTAGAAATTAGGCATGCAGTACAATATCAAGTACTTTTTAATAATTGTTCACATTGTTAAAGCTATTTGGGGCATTCTATAGAAATCCTAGGGATTACTTCTAATACTTGTGTAAATAATATTTTTTGGACACAATTTGATACTTTGCCAAAAACCTTTAAGCAATGTACAGGATTACTGGCTTTTTAGAATATCTGAATTTTGCATTTTGCCTATAAGTCCTCATTTTTCATGGTTCCTGTCTTTACCTAAATCATTTTTGGCATTCTGTAGAATTTTTAGGGATTATATCTCATTCCCAGGTAAAACATATAATCCAAGACCCTTTCACTACTTTGCTAGAAACCTCTTTCGTAATATGTAGATCCTAGGAATTGTAGGAAATGCCCAAATTTCAGTCTTTATCTGTTATATTAAATAGTGCCTAATGCATTGATTAACAGTGGCAATAAATATTTTTATATAGAATCTTTATTGTATGTAGTAATTTTCAGGGTTCCAAAAATGTTTATGCAGTAGATTAAAAGTAAATAGGTAAAGGAAACTATGCTTTCCATCTGGGGCTACATTTCCCCAAATGGAAGTACCCTCACATTATTTCAATATAGTTGTGGTGTATAAAATACACCAAAAGTTTATTTGAAGTCTCTTTCTTCTGCTGTTAACAGAAGCAGATTGTTGGAATAGGTAAAAAAAACAATGACATATGCCATTCAAATAGTGGCTACTACTGTCAAAGATTGGAACAGGGCTGAATTTCTCATAGTGCTGAATATATGATGTCCTATTTCAACATTCGACTGGAAAGAAAATATATTGGCTTTTTAAAAGACCCTATTGGAGCCTTTATAATCACTCCAAAGTTATCAAATAGTGCTTGCATTTCCCAAATCTCCTGACATTGAGGCTAAACTGAAATTCCAGGTCAAGGATGTTTACAATTCATTTGATGAATACAATGCTTCTATCCCACTTTTGAGTTCTCTTCTAGTGCAGAGTAAGCTTTACAATGGTTATGTTATTAATCCAAATTGAAACCTTCCCATATGTTTATCATTAATTTCAGAACAACTGAGCTTCACCTTTGAAAATTTTGCAGAGGATAACAATTGTACCTTATTCTTTTTTTGATAAAAGTAAATTTATTCCAAAATAGATATAGGATCTTTAATGTTCCTGTATAAGTCACCAAACTTCTATTTTTAAGATTTTTTTGGAAAGCTTTTCATGCAGAGTAAATTATTCATCTAGAATGTTATATTTAATGATATTAAAATTAATATGTAATAATGGCAGAGTTTGGGCTGGGCCCAAAGGCCAAACTAATATTCATAGTTCCATATCATCTACCACTAACTACGTCCACCCAAAAAGGAGTAGAGCTCTTAAAAACTCGAATAGTATCCTTTAAGTTGATTAGTGTAATGATTTTGAATATTGTGAGATATGATTGAATTTTTGTTTTAACATTTTTTTGTTTCAAAAAACTAAATGTTTTATTAAAGTGATCAAGGACAGTTTCATTTTTGCCTTCAGATCCCAAGGGCCTTCCTTATATTATGCCCTTATGAATAAATGCTTGTTGCATTGAATTTAATGAAGATATTTATTTTTTTAATTTGAAATATTTTCAATAATTTTAAAAGTTTAAAAATCATTTGGTTTTTCACTAAATAAATCTGGATATTTAATTATTTATAGTTTACCCTTCCTTCCACAAATGTTTTCTCTCTCACTTACATAATTAATTTTGTGTTTGTTGCTGGCAAATAGCTTTTATTGTATAACCTTCTATCATTTAAAATGTAATTGGCAGAAAACTAAAGGGACACCATTAGATTGTTCATGTCCTAAATTTAACTTAGGAAAAGATTTTGTAATTTGTATAATGCATATATTGAGTATGTTTAATAAATCTATATCCATAGTTAGTAACAGATACTTCTTATTTAGATCCCAAGAAAATCAATTAAACAAACAAACAATTCCTACTTTTCCATTGCCTATATGTGACCTAGACCAATAAGATTGTACAGTGGCCTTTTCTGTATTGACTTTTTACAGAATTTTACTGGCTTTTGTAGTTGTAATAGTGGTAGTAACAGGAGGAGGAGGAGAAGAAGTAATAACAGTAGTAGTCAGTAGTAACTGACATTTATAAAAGCCCTTTAATAAAGATTTGCTGCTTTTAGCTATTTGAATGATTTTATTTGATCTTAAAATTATCTCTGTGAGGTAAAATATACTGCGAGCATCAACATTTCTAGTTTGCAAATGAGAAAGCTGAGACTTAGAGGTCTGAGCATGATTCAGAGGCAGTCCCCTAATTGTTTAGTTTCAATTCTGAAGCAAAATGAGATATAGACCATTGAACACTTAACGGAAAGATTTATTTAAAACTAGCTAAAGACAGCACATAAGGCTAGGCATTGTGCACACTTTAAGGTGATTTAATTGCCTGATTTACATATCATGATCCACTAACCAGTCTGGCACCAGTGTGCCTAAAGCTCCTTATGACTGCTTTATATTCAGATGACTGGGAAGTGATGTAACTTTTAGTTCAGTTTAATTTGGCTTAAGTCCAATCAATTCTCAAGGATGGTCTCAGTTCTTTTTAAGGAAAACCTAACCTAACTTGCATGATGGCAGTTAGGACATTAGCTACCACAATTGAACTAGTAAATGTTGGAGACATATCTCTTTTGACTACAAACCCAGCATTCCATCCACTGAAATTCTTTTTGGTTTACTGAACGTTGAACATATTACAGATGCATTCCTAGTCTTGTGTTTTTCTTTTTTTTTTTTTTAAATAGTATTTTATTTTTTTCAATTATACATAAAGATGGTTTTCAACATTCATTTTTATAAGGTTTTGAGTTTCAAATTTTTTCTCCTTTCTCAAGATGGTAATTTAGTTACACTTCAATCTGTATTCAGACTCCACAGTAATTTCTCTGGATGTGGATAGTATTTTCCATCAGGAGTCTTTTGGAATTATCTTGGATTATTGTATTGCTGAGAAGAGCTAAGTCAATCATAGCTGATCATCATACAATATTGCTGTTACTGTGTACAATGTGCTCCTGGTTCTCTTCTCTTGGTTTTAAGGTAGGGAACAGGTCTTTGGGATAAAAATCCTTTAAATACTGTGAGGCGTTTTGGCACTCATATCTATAGTGGTAAAAGGGTTTAAGGGGACAGCATTTGGTATTATTTAGCCTGTCTGCTTTTCTTGTTTGTTTGTTTTCATCTTGGCCCTGATTCCTGACCCTCATGATTGTGGTCCCTCCCATTCAACTGATCTAGGATTTGAACTCCCATTCAGTTGATCTAGGATTCTCCACTCCTACTGAATTCCTATCAGTCCTCTTACTTCCACTCTATTAGCTATCTCCAATTCCTTCCCTGACTAGCGTTCCCAGTAGTTGAGTTTTGTGATTTCCTGATTGCACCCCACCATCCCTGGCATTCCATGGTCTCTGGCAAGAGATTTCCCTCACTTATTAGCTAGGTTATTGCTGCCCCCTGGTGTCCTTTGTGGCTCCATAGCAACCTTCTCTCTGATGCTTTCCATTTCAAACCAGTTAACCCAATAAATCTATGCCTTAGCCCAGATTCACCAAACAAACAAAAACAGAAGTGCAATAAGCTGGGGTTAGGCACAGTTCTTTTTCTTCCTTGTCTCTAAAGCAGTACCAATTCCATATCTACTTCCCATAAGTGAGAACAGGAGTCAGAACAAAGAGAAGAAAAGAAGGCAAATAGGACATTGAAAATAAAAGTGGCAGTGTCGAGCATCTGAAGTTTTCTCCAGTTCAGAAGGAAATGGAATGTAAAACCCTTGGTAAAAAGAGCTGGAATAATGTCCCTTTCTCTCTTCTCAACCTCTCTGTTCCTCCTCCTATCAATAGTATAAGAATTAAACATGTACCGAGGGTAAAATTTGGAGAGATTCCAGTTACTCGTCCAAAATAAAGAGTTAAAAAAAGCAAAGGATTGTAAATGCTTTTTTGTCCACTGTTTTGCTTCAGACCATCTATGTCTTTTTACTTAGGTTCACTTAAATTTTCAACATGAAGTCACACACCTGTTTTCATTGTTTTAGTAATCAGTAGGAAAATCCCATTTTCATTGTTGGGTTAACAGTCTTGTTGGTGCATGATGAGAAGTAATTGTTAAGTGAAATTAAAATGGACAAATGGGGTTGAATGCATAAATATAAACTTTTCTTTTTATAAAGGCAAACATGCTGTTTATATGCAAATTTTAAAAAATCCTTATGTCATTTTAGCTGGTCTTATGTTTGTATTCCTATAAACATGTGTATATATACACATTTATATTGTATTATATTATAATTTCCCGAAACTACATACTTGGAGCAACTCATTCTACTTTGATAATCTTATTTTCAAAGCTGATATATTGGAATAATATGCCAGAAAACATATATGTTGCATTTTTGATATCAGCATATCTTACAATATATTATAAAAATTTTAGGAAATGCTATGGTAGCTGCAATATAGTGACAAGAGCACTGGATTTTGAAGTAGAGTCTTTGGGTTCAAATTCTGCATCTGTCTTTGGGTAAGTCATTTCATTTTTCTCAGCTTCTTGTGATACTACATAATATAGGTAGTTTCTTCCACTGGAAGAATTCCTATGATCCTTTTTCCTCATATGCTAAGAGAAGCAGCGTTATATAGAATCATCCCTGGACTGGAGCTAGGAGCTCTTGGTTCTGATCTTAATATTGTCAATTGCTAGCTTTGTAAAATTAAGTTAATCACTTAAAATCTACATGATTATTTATTTGTGAAAGCTCTGATTTCTTTTCTTTTTTGTTGTGAGGCAATTGGGGTTAAGTGAGTTGTTTGGAATCATACAGGCGGTAAGTGTTAGAGTGTCTGATTCTGTCCAGATTCTGGTGTCTTTTTCAATTGCAAGGTTTTCTGATCTTGTTTAAGATAAACATGAAGTAGGTCATTGAAATGTTAGGAGTTAAAAGAGATTTTAGATTTATCCTGCTCAGTACACTCATTTTATATATTGAGAAATTGAGGGATAGAAAGGTAACTTAAGGTTACATAACGCTTGGTGGTAGTTAGTCTGTATCTTCAGCCCATAGTTTATAATTTAAGCTGTCACAAACTAATATAGGGAAATCCAGGTAAGAGATAATAGAATTAAATTTACCCCCCCACCCCCAATGTCCTTTCCTTCTTTCTTGGCTTAAGTAGATGTTGTGATACATTGAACTTTCAACATTTCAGCATGTTAGAATCAGAGGATCATATGACTTTAGAATTGGAAGGGATTTAAGTTTGCTGGAAGCAAAGCCAGGTCAAATGTATTTTGTACAAATGTACTTTACAAATGTACAACCTTTTTGTCTGTGTTTTTTTTTTTTTTATTACAGATATCATATAGCATGAACACAGTAGAACAGAAAAAAATAACTTTCAAAGCTGTCTTTTTTGTCTGTGTTTTCTTCTTGCCTTCTTTCTGTGTTCCCCTATGCATTTGAAAATGCTTCAGTGACTCTCTTTTCCTTTTTTAACTTTGTCATTTCTTTTGTTAGCCCTTTCCCCCCCTTCTACCTCCCTGTTTGAAAACAGAAATAAATCCTTTGAAACATATGCATAACCAAGTATAATACATTCTCAAATTGTCTGTATTTCATTCTGTACTATGAATGTATATCACTCATGCCTTATCAGTTCTTTGGAGTCCAATCGTGGTTGATGACAGCATTGATCAGAATTAAATCTTTTTATATTTTATAATGCTATTATTGTATAAATGGTTCTCTTGCATTTGCTCCTTTCACTGCTTGAAATTTTGCATCTATTCAAATCATAAAATCTTTTCAAGTTTCTCTGAAACCCATCCCATTTGTCATTTCTTATAATGAAATCATATTCCCTTATTTTATATACTTATTAAATATATATTATAAATCATTTTTTATATTATATAGTATTTACTTTTTAATTTGTTCAGTTATTCCAGAGTTGCCAGGTCTTCCCCCAATTTGCATTTCTTTGCTATTATTAAAAAACTGCTCTGAATATGGATCCTTTTTTTATTTCTTTGATTTCTTTGTGGTATAGGCCTAGCATTCATATCTCTGGGTCAAAAGATATAAATATTTTTCTTTTGAAAAAAAGGTTGTCTCTTGTGCAAGATAGACAACTAGAATTTAACACAAAGTTCTAGATTTCTGGAGCTAGAAAGGAGCTTATAAATCATGTACTCCAATCCCCTCATTTTATAAGTTAAATGACTGAAGCTGAGAGTAATATGTTACTTGCATAAAATCATTCAGATATTTGATGATAGACCTACTAATAGGATCCAGGACTCAATAACACCAGTCTGCGAGTTCTGGGTGTGTTTCACTGCATACATTACCTCTCTACTAGAATGACTATTTTTAAGTATAAACTATTAGACTAATGAATGAAGGCAGCAAATACTTATATTTAAATACATCCATATGTACACAGATATACATACACACCCACACACCTCTGCCTTGGCTGTCTTAGCTTGATAAAAGAGATAAAGCACAATTTTTCAGGAGATACACAAATATTCCTGTGATGCCATTGGTCTTCAGAGAGCCACTTGATAGAAAGAAAGCCTATTGCTCAGATATCTTGCCTACAGCAAACCATTTATTATCTTATATTAGCAATTTTCTTTATAGTGAATCATAGAACAGGAAGAACCTTAGAACTCACTTTTTCTTTTTTAATATTTCTTTTTCACTTAATAGTATTTTATTTTTTTCAAATTACATGTAAAGATAATTTTCATCATTTACTTTTGAGAGATTTTGAGTTCCAATTTATTTTCTTCCCTCCTTTCCTTCCCTAAAACAGCAGGCAATCAGATCTATAGGTTATATATATCTACAATCATTTAAAACATTTATATCTTAGTCATGTAATAAAAATCAAAAGGAAAAATGATGTGAAAGAAAAAACAAAACAAAATGAAAAGGTGAAAATAGTGTGCTTTCAGCTGCATTCAGTCTCTATAGTTTTTCTTTGGATATGGATGTCATTTTCTATCCCAAATCTATTAGAATTGTCTTGGATGACCACTTTGTGAGAAGAGCCAAGTCTTTCATAGCTGATCATCATGCTGTTGTGTACAATATTCTCCTAGTTCTGTTCATTTTACTCAATAACAGTTCATGTAAGTCTTTCCAAGCTTTTCTGAAATCATCCTGCTCCTCATTTCTTAAAGAATAAAAATTCCATTACATTCATATAATACAATTTATTCAGCCATTCCCCAATTGATGGACATCTCCTCAGTTTCCAATTCCTTGCTACCACAAAAAGAGCTGCTACAAACATTTTTGCAGAGATGGCTCCTTTTCCTTCCTTTATGATCTCTTTGAGATATAGACCTAATATTGAGATACAGCCTCCTCTAGAGCTCATTTTTCTAATCTCTTTATACATAAAATAGAGGCTCAGAGAATTAACTGGTCCACTGTTACATGTAGATGGTACCAGTGTAAAGAACTTGACTTAGTTATGATTCTAGTGCAATACTTCTACCAAAACACTGGTAGAGCAGAAACTAGAACCCAGATGTCCTGTGCTAACTCTGCAATACCATGTTGTTACTTCATATTACCAAAGGATATTTTTTTTGTAGTTGTAGAGGGAAGTGGTTTTGAGAGGAGATGAAAACATTAAAGATATGGTGTCTTCTAAATGGAAATAATGCCAAAGGATATGTCTTAATCTTAGGTTGCTAAAAATTCTGAAAAATTAAATGAAGGTCAAAATTATGGAATTGTAGTCTTTGTTGTTTGAAAGAGACCCCATTGCCATTTGGGCATTTGCTTTTATAAAAAGCAAATTTTATACCTGAGATGTCCTGGCACGACAGTGCCACCTTGTGCTTTAGTTGCTACTTTGTAAGCTGTTCTTGGCTCATATGAAAAAAAAGCAAGCTTGCGGAAATTCATTAGAATTTTTTAAAATCTCTTTCTGCTAGTATATATGAAGAAAATGGTGGATTTTTTTTTTTTCAATCCAATGATTTCCGGACTCTAGCTTCACTATGATGGCTTTGAAATAAATATTGCAATGAATATAGAAAACATATTTTTTTTTGCTGAAGAAGTACTAGCATGATCACTGACAGGATCACTGCCTCTTAATTCTGATCAGTATATGTTATGAATATATAATATAGGGACATTATTTAAGGCAATTACATAGCTAGATGAAAGTGAGTGTGCTCATGAGTCTGAATAAGTTTGAAAGTAGCTTTTACCCCTACCATTTCTATTCTTTTAAATGTATTAGGCTTAGATAAAAGAAGGAAAAGAGTATATGTAGTAACATAAACTGATGCTTCTTTTCCTATCCTATCCTATCATTGGTCACATCTTCATTTACTTCGTACTGGGTTCTCATGTCACATAGTAGAGTTCATCTGCTGTTCCAAATTAAGTGAGACAGGAAAGTGGCCCAGCTATATAGTTTTAGCTAGTATTGACTGGCTCTAGGGCAACATTATAAAATTGGTGTAGGATATACTCCTCCATCTACACATTTGTATGTATATATGTGTGTATCTATGCCTGGCACATAGTAGAACACATAGTAGAGGCTTAATAAATGTGTCCTGACTAAGTGAAATCTCATACTATTTTAAGTCATTGAACATCACAATCTTAGAAGATTGGTGTCTTTAGAGATTAACAGAAAAAGACATTCTAGTCTGCATGTTAAAATGAAATGAAAAAGGAATGGATTGGCCATATATGGTCATATATGGATCACTTGAAGATCCTGAATATTACTGCAAGAGTGTTTATGAAATAGACAAATAACCAGAGCAAGATTTCCAGATTACTGATTGGGTTATCACTAAAGGATTTACAAAAAAAAAAAAAACACCCCAAAACCAAACAAACATAAATGAGGATGGCACAGGATGCAATATGGATAGATGAATGGACTAGCATTTATACTGGTGGACAGGAGTGTCTTTACTTATGAGAACGTCAGTCTAGAACTTTCTTTTATAGCCATCTTCCCCATTGGTGGTACTCCTCTTCACTCAAGTCCATTTGATTTTTTTTCTACTTTCTACTTCTTTTAAAAGCTGTTTTCTTAGAAAATGATGGTAACCGTATGCACAGTGAAATATGGATAACTAAAAATAAAGTTTAATACTTTCTCTTCCTAAGGAGGCAGAAAGACTATGGATAGAATCTTACTTGAATATTTGAAAAGATTAGCGATTTTTTCATTGTTGTTTTCATTCAGTATAGGCTATATTTATTGCCTGAGGCAGATTGCTACATCTGTTTATAGTCTTAGTAGATGGTCTTCATGACTTGCAATGGCACAAACTTTTTTTTATTTCCTAGTGGCTAAGTTACTCTTTGTGCACAGCAAGGGTAGATCCATAGTCTGCAACCAGATTGTATTTGAAATATTTGCTGCTTAGTAATAGAGCCTGCCACAACTTGCACCTGTGCCCTTAGACATCATGCTGATAAACTTCTTCATTTGTCATACACGCCTATCTTGGCTTCAGAGTTTCTTCTTAAGTCCCCTTGGTTGGATTTAGTTTCTCTCTAGGTTTATGGTGAAAGCCAAAGCCACAGCTTGTGGAGAACATGTGAGTTGTGTGTGGCTGCTCGTCCACTTGCCAGGGGTCATTTGGCATATATCTCCAATGGCTATCGGCACAGCTGGTTTATAATAAAAACAGTAGCAGTAGTAACAGTAACATTGATTTACTTTTTTTTTTTTTTTTGCCACTATACTGATACTGAAATGGTCTCATTTGAATTCCATAATAATTTTGTGCGATGCCATTATTCCTAGAAAGAGAGTTTTATAGAAGAAACTAAAGCTCAGAGAAATGATGACTTGATTAAGGTCACTTAGCAGATAAATGGAACAGCTATGACTTCAGACTTTTATCTTTTTTCAGATTCAGTGATCTTTTCATTCCATGTTATTTATTAGTATAGAATATTCTTCTTTTCTCTTTTTTTAGATATCAGTTTTATAGCCTTTTGTTTTTCCTTCTTAGAAGTAGTTTCCGAGATTATCTTTCACACTGAATCATTTGTGCTTGAAAGATAATGTAAAAAAAAAAAGAGGAATGATTAGTGGTTTGCTATTTAGAACACCTGTGTTCTTTTTAAATTCTGGTTCATTCACAGACTGGGAGTTTTATTGTGGCCAAATCTCTGGGTACTTTTCAGTTTCATCAAGTCTAAAATGTCAGAATTGGAGCAGATAGTTTCTAAGCTACCTTTCTGTTTTGTTAGTTAAGTTCTGATTTCAGACTGAAAATACTTATCGCCTTACTTAGCGGTTTCTCCCTTTTCTTGTACAGGTCCTGAATATGTATTGATTTGGTATTATCTAAATATACATACGTATAATTATGTAAAAATTATTTATATATTCTATATGTATAACATATATTTTTATATGTGTGATGTATATATGTATATATGCAAATATATATGTGAAGTCCACATGAACATATGTATTCAAAACTATTCTTAAATACCATCACAGAGGTTTTCCTGATCCTTCCCAAATGTTAGTGTCTTTCTTAGCCTCAAAATTTACCTTGTATATATTTTACATATTTTAATATAGTTATTTACATATATATTGTTTGTCTTGCTGGAATGCTGGTTCCTTGAGGGTAAGGACTACTTCTCTTTTTCTATTCCTAGTGCCAGACACACAGTAATTAATATTTATTGATATATTTGTCATTTAAAAAATGAACTAAAAGAAAATTCTGCCAGTAACTAGTTCTCATGTGATTTTGTATTTCATGTTGACTCTTACCTTAATTTTCCTTGTAAATTTCTTTGTAAATTGTAAAGGTTGGATTACCACTGTAGTCCCTTCCAGCCCCACCATTCTGTGACTGACATTAAAACACACACACACACACAAACACACACACACACATACACACACACACACACATCACAGTTAACAATAGAACAGAAAGCCTATTTCATACTTTAAGAGCAGGTTATTTGGAGACTAATTTCTATACATGCCTTCATGAAAATAGTTTCTGTGGCCAGAAATTCTGAAATGTAGAGGGTCATTGATACTATTTTGGAATTTCTACATTTTATGAAAACACTTAAAACTGAACGCTATCTTTTTAAAGACTTGAAACTTGCTCTTAAGGTAAAACAGACAAAACAAAACCAAAAAAACCCAAAGTATTTTTAAATTCACATCATTTTCAAAATCAGTTGCTTCTTAATGAAAGGTAAGGATTTTGGTGATAAAATAATTATAATGGCTCTTGTTTTTGTTTTTTCGGTGCAGACCAATGATTTCATTTGTACTGGGAACTCTTTTTGTATATAAACAACTTTTTCCAGTGCGGATGTTCTACAATTTAGTCTTAGAGAATTGCTTGGGGCACTGAGAAATTTTTGGACTTGCTCATTCATACTGCCAGGATGTGTCAGAGGTGAAGCATGAACAACCAAGTTTTCTTGATTATGAAGCTAACTCTCTTTGTTATGCTACATTACTTCTAAGATAGATAGTGTGAATATAATTATATTCATTGTAGAGATGAGAAATCTGAGGTCTAGAAGTGTTAATTGATTTGCCAGAGGACATTTGTGTACTAGATATCAGGGTTTGGAATCTAGTTCAAGCCTCCTACCTTCAAGTTCATGTTATTTCTGATATGCTATTATTTCCAGGGCATTGCTAGTTACAGAAGGCTATAATTGCATTGTTTGGTCCATAAGACAATGGTATAAGGTAAGTAATACATGTATTATATAACTGAAGGAATTGAGGCTCCTTACATTACTTGCCCAAGGGCACAGAAGTAAGAAGTGGTAGGACAGTGTTTTGTTTTGTTTTGTTTTGTTTTGATTTTTGAGTCTCTTTCATGTCTTCCAGGCTGGAAGTTTAGCGCTTTAGTGCTTTAGCAGTTAGATCATAGACCTGATCTCTTTACTGATTTGCATGGGAACTATTCTGTTTCTGGCCTGGGCTGGTTTGCCGCTTTTTAGGCAGCCTAGTTCTCACCTTCTTTCCTTTCCTGTTTTCCCATCATATTGGTGCCAAACTTAGTGTGGACATCCAAATAGCTTCACTTACTGAAGGTCAATGTTTCTACTGGACTTATATCTCAAAGAGATCTTAAAGAAGGAAAAGGGACCTGTATATACAAAAATGTTTGTGGTAGCCCTTTTTATAGTGGCAAGAAACTGAATCGATGCCCATCAATTGGAGAATGGCTCAATAAGTTGTGGTATATGAATGTTATATAATATTCTGTAAGAAATGACCAGCAGGATGATTTCAGAGAAGCCTAGAGAGACTTATATGAACTGATGTTGAGTGAAGGGAGTAGAACCAGGAGATCATTATATACAGCAGCAATAAGATTGTATGATGATCAATTCTGATGGATGTGGCTTTCTTCAACAATGAGATTATTTAAACCAGTTTCAGTTGTTCAGTGATGAAGAGAGCCATATATACCCAGAAAGAGGATTGCGGGAACTAAGTGTGGTTCACAACATAGCATTTTCACTCTTTTTATTGTTGCTTGATTGCCTTTTATTTTGCTTCACTTTTTCTCTTATGCGGCATGATAATTGTATAAATATGTATGCATATATTTGATTTAATGTATATTTCTACCATGTTAACATATATTGGACTACTTGCCATCTAGGGGAGGGAAAGGGGGAGGATTGGAACACACACAGGGTTTGCAAGGATTAATGTTGAACAATTGTCCACACATAGGTTTTGAAAAATAAAAAGCTTTAATTAAAAAAAAAAAAAAGAAACAGAAAAAAAAATCACCTTACTGCAGGTCAGAACTCCCAGGTTCATGTGGTTCACCCTCCTGGTAGTGGGGATTATGTTGTGTGATACAATATATTTTGATCAAGGTCCTCTCAATTCAAATCTAACTTGTTTTCTCTTACACCTCCCAAGAAAATCATAGGTCTGAAATACTTTAATTCATCTTCAAGGGCTAATAAGACATATTGAATTTATTATTACAACAACCCTGGAACACTGACAGCAGAGATTTTCATGAGAAAAGTTTTTTAACTCGTAAACATGATATCAGTAACTGAGTAAGAACTGACTGAAGGCTGTTGCATATACACTACACTCACAAACCAGGACAACAAGGAAATTGATTTGGTAAACATTACCAGTTCACCTTCTAGAGACATTAACACTGTCTGCTTCCCAAAGAAGATATGTTTCAGTTATTTTCCATTTTTCTCCTCTGTCCTGTGGAAATAGATTGTTGAACTTTTTAAATCTGGCAGAGTGATGGTCAGTAATTGTTAAGGACCTGTTCTTTTATTTTATGGTATCATAAATTTATATATTTGGAACCAAAAGGAAAACTTGGTGATCATCTCATCCAATCCTTTTAACTTTATTATGAGAGCCTAAGGCCCAGAGAGGTTAAGGATCTTGTTCAGATCCTGTTCTGCCCAATAGCAGAACTAGTATTTGAACTCAGACACTCAACTCCCATAATAGCTCTATTTTAATGATTTTTTTTGAGGAATGTAAAAAGAAGTATGCTAGTAAATGTTTAATAGCTTACTTCCTGGGGAAAACATATAAGATTCACTTTTTAATTTAATTTGTATTTAGAATTAGACAATAATTGTAATCATGTAGCACAATGACTGGCACATTGTAAACACTATAAACACTCTCTTCCCTTTCTCCCTTAACTTTCTTAAGTTGTGATAATCAATATAACAATCAAGCTCTAATACATGGTATATGCTGATTTCTGATATAGTAATATTTCTGTTGAAAATTTAACAATTGACTCTCTTGAGCAGATTCAAACTGGCTCCAGTACACTCTTGGTTGTAATTCTATCTGGGTCAGATCAATTAAGAATATGAAAATTTCATTTTTAATCATTTTATTATGCCATAAAACGTAAGAATTATTTACTTTATTTTGTTTCTCCTAAATTACAGATCTGTCTTTTGTTATTGGGCATGAAAATTGTCCTTATTTACAGTATGGAATCATTGTTATTAGTTAATAAGTTGGTTTTTCTCTCTCCATGCAAAGTAATCCCATTCCATCTCATCTCATCTTCTCTAGCATACTTCCCTCCTCATCCCTCTTTTCTCACTATCTTTGATCCAATTATATGGATATAATTCAGGTAGGTAATTGTTCTGTCTTCTGATTCCTTCCCTACTGCCCACACACATGTACATGTCTCTCCTGGCCTCAAGAACCTCTCTTTTGATATATCTGTACTCACTGTTATTGCATATTCCTTTTCTATTTTTGTGACTAAATTCTTTTAGAAAGCTAGCTACAATAAGTGCTTACATTTCTTTTTCTCTTACTCTTAATTCTCTATACTAATTCTCTAGTTTTTTTAATCTCATTGTGTTCAATTGAAACCACTCTCTCCAAAAGTTATAAATGAATCACTTAATTGTCAATCCAGTGGCCTTTTCTTAATCTTCATCCTTCTTGTTTTTTCTGTAACCTTTGACAGTGTAGATCATTCTCTTCTTGATATTCCTTGATACTGCTATTTGGCATTTGAATTTCTTCATATTTACTTTTTACACCCTACTCATTTCCATGTACTCTGTGATCAATTTATACTGACTTCCCTGCTGGGCATTTTCACTGGCTGTCCTCCATACTTGCAATTACTCCCTCTTCATCTCTTCTTTCTGTCTAACCTGGCTTCCTTCAAATCTCAGCAAAAACCCACCTCCTCTAAGAAAGTCTTTCCTGTTCCTTCTTAAATCAAGTTATGTTGATTGTGTCCAAATTATCTTCTATATATCTTTGTGGTACTTGGTTGTTTGTTGTGTTCCTCATAAGACAGTGAGCTCTTTGAAAGCAGTGCTGTTATTTACTTTTCTTTGTAATGTACATGTATATGCATATGCATATATGTATATATGAGATAATATAGTATTTCCTCATGCTATAAAAAGATATTTTATTGAAAAGATATTTTTGAATAGAATGTTTATAAATTTTGTTGTTGTTGTTGAGACAATTGGGGTTAAGTGACTTGCCCAGAGTAACATAGCTAGGAAGTATTAAGTGTCTGAGGTCAGATTTGAACTCAAGTCCTCCTGACTTTAGGGCGGGTGCTCTATTCACTTTGCCATTTAGCTGCCCCTGTAAATTATATTTTAAGAAAAGGGAGGGCATCATTTAAAGGCATTCTTCAATGAATCCCTTTTTATGCCATCTATGTTTTATAAGTTTGGATTTCTGTATATGTTCTTGATTTTTCTAATAGTATGTGAACTTCCACGTGAAATGGTACTAATGCCAAAGGCAGGAGGTCACAAAATCAATAATGAGGGGACATATTGTCAACCTTAGCAATCTTTCAATTCCACTGGGAAATTACACCCTATTTTAACTTTCTTCTGTAAGAATTGTCCTTTAAAACTTTTCAAGAGAAGGATGGTTAGAAAATGTGATATGGTCATATATAGGAATTAGAATGTGATTTCTGTGAAGGAGTTATTTAATTTTTGAATTATGATTCATTGAATTCAACAGTTTTCAGAATCCCACAGGGAATATTTGCAGGAGGTGTTTTTGGGTATCCTATATTTACTTTGGTTTCTGACTAGCTTATAGGAAGTTTGTATATTACAAAATTTTTCCATTTTCTTCAACTCCTTTTCCCTCTGAAAGAAAAACAAAACAAAACGACTAGATATAGCATCTTAACCTATCTATCTGGGCCACATATGTTCCGCAAGTTACTGCTTATTTCAGTACTTTAAGCCAAAATCTTTAGCTCTGACTTCAACTTTAGTCCTCTTTGATAACTAAGGAAGAAAGAGAAAAAGAGCAAGTGGGAATGAGATGTTGATAAGTGAAATAAACCTAAAAGAGCAAAGCAGGGAGAAAGGAAGCAATGGTAGCAATATTGTGAAGTAAATACTGGAAGTTTTATTGGATAAGAAATCTTATCAACCAGAAGTTTTTTCATATTATGTTTTGTAAATGAGCAAACAAGTTAAAGGGAAGCTAGAGTGCCAAGCCTGGAGAAAGACCTGATTTCAAATCTAATCTCAGATACTTGCTAGTTGTGTGACCCTATACAAGTCACTTAATCCAGTTTGTCTTGTTTTCCCATCTGTAAAGTGAGCTGGAAAAGGAAATGACAAACCACTTTACTATTTTTGCCCCCAAAAGTCCAAATAGGGTCATGAAGAGTAGAATACAGCTGAACAGCAACTAATCAATAGAGTCAATAGAAATTAAATAATTTGACCTAGATTGCATAGTTAGTTATTGTTGAAGCTGATTAGAATCCTTCACTTAGAAAAACTGTTGTCACTTTTATAAATCTGTCACTATGATGAACAAGAGATTTTTCCCCCAGTATTCAATATAATTCTAATGTAATTTCTTTCTCCTGTCTTTATTACTTTTTTTAAATATCAGAAACTTTTCTTAGAACTCTAGGAATTAGGAATTGTTGCTGTTATAAAATGGCAAGGCCTTTTCTGCTAACAGACCTAGTTGAAACTAACTTCCACATGAAGATGATGTGCAAGTAATCATTTATATCATTATTTCATTTTTTTTGGTCATATAAACAGTTGATATGGACCTGGGGCAAGTTGGTTTCAAGCAAATTCAGTAATTTAGTGCAAACCCTAGCAGGAGGCAGGTAGTTGACTCAGTGTACATTGAGCATAGGACCTGGATTCAAGAAGACCTGAATTCAATCTAGCCTCAACTGTGTGACCTGAGCAAATTACCCAGCCTCTGCTACCTCACTTTCCTAATCTCTAAAATGGGGATGATTATCATAGCACTTCCTTGGGATTATTGTTAACTTCTTTTAGGTGGCCATTTGTTATTCCTTGATATATGATTATCTTTTCTGATTGCACATTTCCTGTAAATCAGTTCTGTCATTTTTTTGGGAAGAAAGGCATTGTTGACAATTGACAGTTGACAAGCAAATTAGTAACAGGAAAATATGGCAGGAGTAGGAAAATGAAAAACTTGAAAGAGTATCTCAGATTTTTAGAATTTTGGTCCTTTTCTGTACAAAGCCCAAGATGATTTATATGGATGATTTTGAAAGGGATGTTAATTGATCATTTGGACTGATTGTTTTCCTCATTGTTGTGGTTTTAGATTTTGAGGCAGGAAGGTGCAGTGTTTTAATTAAGATTGGCCTTACTTACAGAGAGGCTTTTTACTAAGACCCTTTTAAATAACCTATTAGGCAGGTTGCTTTTTGGCTATTTTATCACCCTTTACCATTTATAAGTAATCAGGCTTTATCCTGAGCTGAAAATTAAGATTAAATTCTAGTAAAAACCTTCAGGTTATACTACACAACTTTGTCAGTCTTTTTTTCCCCCTTCACTTTTAAGAAACATTAGTGTATCACAACCTTTTTTTTTTTTTTAACTGACTTCCTCTTCCTCAAGTGGATGACTCACAGGAAGTCTGATGATTTGGGAAGGTTTCTTTTAATAAGTAAAAAAAAAAAATGTTAAGCAGAGCTTTTTTTGGGGATTTTTAGTTATTTGTAGAATTTCATTTCTCTTCTAATACCATTTTCAAGGCACTAAAGACTAAACAAATTCAAATAGAATCTAAGCTTTATCTAGTTAACAAAAACTAACAAAATGAATGTTCAGCACAGCTTAAAAATTGATGCTGCCATTACTAAACTTGGTAACAACAGGAACTAATGCCCTAAAGAGTCCTCTAAAAATCCTTTCTATTAGGAATCATTTATGGGCCATTCAGAACTCAAAAGCCCCAATGGGAGCCAGGTATGGGCTCTTCATCTTGTAAAATCTGATGCCTTTGTTTCTATTCTGGGAATGGCAGTATGAATTAATTGGAGGTGGGTGAGGTGGGCTTCAACATTTTGATTCACCAAATAATTCCTACCTATTCTCTATTAGCAGCTGTGTTTTCCTTTGCAGGTAGCCAAGTATTGTTACTTTAGTTGTAAATTCAATGGTATCATTCAGGCTTATGGTTAATGTTCCTTATGGATTCTTTGAAAGTACTTCTTCCTTGATATTGTACCTAATTGTATCAGAGCAATATATGGGATAATACTCAAGGTTTTGTGAGAAGTGGAATATAGATGTATGAGATTTTTTTCCCTTAAATTCTTTTAGATAATGGTTCTCTTAATGAGATATGTCTTGCTCAAAAATTGTCAAACTTTATTTTTAAAGTTTTTTTTTTTTACAGTTATTAAATGATTGCCTCTCCTAAAGAGTAATTTTTGCTTTATATCTTTCTGAACTGATAGAGAAGAAGAAAGCAATACTAAATAGGGATAACTGTGAACCTATCGTAAAATTGTCAATGGAACTGACTAATGGAAGAGGTGGTCATTATGTAAAAGTAGAAGTGATTACATTTGAGGGGACATTGACTACTGACATGAAAAGGGAAGTGCTGTGCTTTTGGCATTTTATAGGTAAATGTAAACTATACTAGACAATAAACAAGTTATTTCCAAGACTATGTGTTGTATGTGTGGTGTGTGTGTACACGCGTGCACATGTGTGTGTGTGTTTTGTTTTGTTTTTCCTAAAAGAAAATGATGACATCAGGGCCTGTAGTGAAATTGGTATTGTCAGGTGATTTTTTTTTTTTTTTTTTAAGGAATTTTGAATTTAGTGTTTTTGGACAATTGAATGTATGTGGCAAACATTGATGATTTTGAATTAAAAATAGGAAAACTATTAGAGAATGTTTATGTTACGTTAATGTTACGATGATAAATGTCTCCTATAGAGAAACAAAAGCATAAATTTGCCTGGTGAGCTGGGGTGAAACAAAGGCATAAATTTTCTTGGTATGCTGTGATAAAAGTGGTTACTCAAGAAGAAGTAAAAATTTTTTTTCTATCACAATCCTGAAACAAACATGGTAGATTAAGTTAAAATTAATTGTGCTAAATGCATAGACCTTTTAATACTTTTTCAATGCATGCATTGTCTATATATACTTGAATAAATATTCATTGGCATGAAAGACTATCTGAAGGTACCATGATGATCTGCTGTCCAGAAATAAG
Organism: Antechinus flavipes; assembly: GCF_016432865.1. Classification (NCBI taxonomy): domain Eukaryota; kingdom Metazoa; phylum Chordata; class Mammalia; order Dasyuromorphia; family Dasyuridae; genus Antechinus; species Antechinus flavipes. The sequence continues at coordinate 308,251,370 of NC_067400.1, read as the reverse complement.
TTATTATTATTATTATTATTATTATTATTATATCATTTTCATGAATTTAACAGTAATTCAGTTTGTTCTTTATTCTTAAAACTGATCTTTCTTCTGGTAACATTTTGGTCCCCTAGTGGCTTGAAAGAGTTAATGCAGTTACCAAAAGTGTCCAATTCACTTTCAGGGCATAGTGTGTGCGTGTGGGAGAATCTGGCTTCAGAATATATTTTCACATCCCAGAACCAATTTGGCACAATTTAAAAATGTCTGCTAAGGAAAGGTTTCAGAGTGTTATTAGCCCATGCAATTAATACTCCATTTTGTGAGCACCAAATTCTCCCAATAGTGTTTTGTTTTTAAAAAAGAGCCTGGGATTCACAATAACGGGTTTCATTTATCAGAGACATATGGGACTCGCCATCTTTGGATATATTTGCGAGACACTTTCACAAAGAACACTCCTTAGGCATCTCACATTTCACGGATTGGAGGGCAATCTGGATGAATATCTTTCTTGGAATTGATGAACCAGCTTTTTCATATGTAGTCTCCAATTTCAGTAATCCTTAAGAAGCTCATAAAAGCCAAGATGGAGCTAGCTAACCTTAGCTTATTAACCTTCAACAAGATAAAAAGACCATGATTCTTAGATCTGGTTCATATACCAAATGTACCTCTACATTAAAATATTTTCATTTAATTTAAGTTATTTTGATGAGATGGTGAGATGGAAGATTGGTCAAATTTGGAATGGCTTTATATGGCAATGTAGACTTTACAAACAACTGATTAAAGGATTTGGGGTTTCTTAGAAATAGCAAGTCTGTAAAATATAATGATCATAATAGGATGTATCAGAAAGCCAATAAAAATTGATTTCTTAGCCAGGACATCCTACTTCTCAGTTTTTAAAAATTGTTATACCTAAGTCACTTTGAATGAATCTGAAACCTAAGAGATTAATAATGGCCATGGCTTTATGGTTCTCATTTGACTTATAGCTGGAATAACTTTTTGTCTTTTCTTTTCAGATTTTATTATCACCAAACTACTTACTATTTATGATTTTTTTTAACCTTAATGACATTAGAAAATTAGGAACAACTAATAGATTGAAATGAAATCTATCTGAACAACAGTTCACAAAGTGCACATTTGTTGACAAAGTCATATTTCACAGAGACATATATATGCAATTACATGGTATGTGTACACATATGTAATATATGTTGACTTACAATTTCAAGCACTGTCTTATTTTCTTTTATATCTTCAGTTGACAGTGGTTCTTAATCCTTTAACTTTAGTTTTTTTATATCCCTGAACTCTGACAAATGATCCATAGTGTGTAAACAAACATTAAAATTCTCATTAGTTGAAGAAATCATTTATAATGTGAATAATCATTTTCTTCCACTTATCTAGCTGATCTTTAAAAGGCATATACCTCCATGTACTTATTTGATAAATCACCTATATTACTTGTATATATTCTAAAATAATTGTATTAAGATTAAAATGATATTATTCCTGGCTGTGTGACCCTGGGCAAGTCACTTAACCCCAATTGCTTCAGAAAAAAATGAAAATATTTGAAGCATTTTTTCATAAAAAATATTTTACAGTATCATAATTACCTAACATCTATTTTCATACATTGTGAAGGACATTTCAATACTGCTCATGATGAAATGACACTAAAATGCTAACATATCTGTACCACTACAGTTTTATGCTGACTATAGACTCCTTATGGTATAAATGTTACTCTTTCATAATAATCTAACGACTTTTACCTCCTCATTGTCTTTACTTTGACCCGATGTTGAGTATAAAAGAACTCTAAACATTATATTACAGATCCCAAAGTTTGTGAAACTGTATTGCTATACATTTTATAGGACATCATTGGGATTATTTAGTAAGCTGTCATGACCACATTAATTATTTCAAGCCTTAGTTGTCTATTGGGTTATAAGAAGTTTGACACTAACTTCTGTGATTTATATTTATGTCTAAATGCACACATATAGATATCTATGTGTACATATATATATATATATACATATGTATATACATACATGCTTGTATAGTATCACTCTTAGAAGCATTTAACAATTAATTTTCACAACTTTCTTGAAGTTATGATTATCCTCTTTTCTACAAATAAGAAGGAGACTATAACCTAGAAAGATCAAGTATTTTGCCTAGGTTCAAAGTCATTTAACAGAGATGAAAACAAAAACTTTTATTTTTTATCTCTTGGTGTTTTTGATAAGAATTTTAGAACATTTCTTTTAGAAAAGGTTTTGGTTCACTGGTCATTCAAGGCAAGAAGATTAAAGATAGAAAAGCTTAGGATACCATGTGGAGACCATAGATGCACTGGATTATGGATATAGAATATCTGTAGATATGTAGGCTGTAGAGAGAAGATAGTCACATTGATAGTAAAAAAGGCTTTATATAGAGATGATTATGGTTTCCATGAATATAGCTTCTAAAAGAACAGATTATGGATACTGGAAAAGGATTTAGAGACAGAAAGAACATGAACAACAAAGATAAAGATTGCTTCTTTTGCACCATTTTTACTTTAGAGCTGAATAGCATGACTAGAATGTCATTTTCAACATAAATAGAATACTTTAATAGTTTTTTTGAAGGATGGATTTTGTTTCCTTGTGATTTGGGAGTGTACCATTATTTTTATGTTATAATAAGGGTAGAGTTTTTATTGTTGAGCTCAAGTTTTTAGATTTGTTTTTTTTATGTGAATATATATACTTTCATCTCTTTCTCTCTATATTTATCTCTGTCTCTCTATGTGCCTGCTGCTTGTCTGTTTGCCAGTTTTCTTTGTCTCTTTCTCCTTAACATTGAACCCATATGTGTGGAAAATAGTATACTTGGTTTCCTCATTTTTTATTTTTATTTCTATTTTTTTGTTAATAATTTGTTCTTTTGTTCACTTAACTTATTTTTGCTCCAAGAAGGGAATTCACTCTTCTTATGGCAGAAGGAGTGTTGGTGTTTTTGCTGCCTTCTTTGTCCGTTTTTCTGTCCATCTGTCTGTTGGTCTTTTATAGGCATTGCAGTGAGACAGCAGTTTACTATTTGCATGTGTGTGTGAAATTAGTTAATTGGTGTTAGCAGAAATATTTTCACATGTTTTATAAGCAAAGTGAGCAAGGTATATAAATGTAGATATGATCCAGACACACACGCACGCGCTCACGACTGTCACTGCTCATGCATAGGCGCTCAGAAGTAATTAATGTTAATAAGATTTTAATGTGCTTGTGAGATCATAATGAGGAGAAATGAATGCTCTGATTAGGAAAAGGTAACTGTGTGTGTGTTTTGGCTTAGAACAAGATTTCAATTTTTATAAACCGCAATTTTAGAACTTGTTTGTGATTGCATCAATTGGTTTTTATTTTCAAATTAGAGGTCTGTTTAGCCATTTGAATGATTAACCAAATAAATGGGTGAAACCCTGATCATAAGGAAGGGTGCAGATTTTTCATTTGCAAGGCAATGATAGTGTACAGCAAGGCAGTGATACCCTGTCTTCTTCCAACATTACATTTTTATATTGCTTTTATCAAAGCCTCTTCAGAAGCTTCTTGTAGAGACAGTACTCATTTTTATAAATGTAGATGCTATCTGTATGCAGAGACACATCATCAGACAGTGAAACTATTGTCCCTAAGACAGATTTCTGTCTGTCATAAATGATGTCTGCAATGTCCAGGAAAACCATTAGATGTATCATTTTTCTTTAAATAGTCTAAAAATATAAAGCAAATAAGATTTTTCTTCCTAATCTCAATTTTTCCAAATTTCAGAGGCTTGGCAGCCAAAAAAAAAAAAAAAAAAAAAAAAAAAGAAGTTAAGCAAAGATGCTGTCTCATTGTGGACTCATGTTTTACAGTCACTAGTCACTCTCTAGTCTGGCAAAAATCCAGATGGGCACCAGGGGTCCTTCTCCACAGTGAACCTTCTGAAAAGATTATCTGCAGGGCTTTGGCTCACATTTGCATTATTATTATTTTTAATAATAGGATATATCTAATTGTCTATTAAGAGCCCTTGCCCTGTAGCACATAGAAATCATTTGAGCATTGAAAAAATATTAGTACTGTTTGTATATTAAAAAATTGTTATAGCTTTCTTTTAAATGGTAATTTTAATACTAAAATACATATATTGTAAAGAGCTTGTTTGTAATCCTTCCTTTGCTATGCAACTGTTTCTTCGATATTTGAGCAAGATTGGTGTGTGTGATATGGTGTACAATGCTAAGGTTTTGTGCTACCTAAATCTGGGAGACACTGTATTTAGGTCCCCTCTGAGTTCAATAATGCTTCCCAAACTGTTTTTTCATAAGGCTTTTTCATAGAATAGTACTGAGAAACATGAAGATGAAAGAACAATTCTACTATTCTGACTACTGTGTAGGGCACGGTCCTTAGTTTACATAATGATGAGGGATGATTATCTGATCAGAAAAACTATTTAAGATGAATAGTTTCTGGCCTAACTTTTTTTTGGAAAGGACTTCAAAAGCTGAGTAGATGGAACAATGGGCTATGATGAATTTTTAGAAATTGCTGTGTACTTTTTTTTAATCTCAATTTGTCCCTAGGGTAGTGACCCATATTTTGACAAAAGGCTGGTTTCTCTCCAGTTGTGTTCCATTCTCTGTTGTGGTGATGGGGGGCAGTCTTGCTTTTATTTTAAAGGTTGCCATTGTAGTCTTTTTAGAAAATGATCTGAGTTTTTAAGCAATTTGGATAAAAGGAGAGTCAGTTTTTCTTTCCCTTTTGGATTCTTGGTATACCCTTCAAAATTTTTTTTAGACATATTCCAAGAATTTCTATAATCAACTTTCCCAAACAAGAAAGAGAAACAAAGTAATAAAGTACAACTAGCTCAATTCAGTATCCTTGATTTTTGAACTCCAAAATGCTTCAGTATTCAGATATCTGTGATAATACCTTTATTTTCCCATTGTGGAAATGGAGACTCAAAGATGTTAAATGGTCACACAGCTCAGTAAGTGGCAGAGCAGAGCTAGGATTCAAACTCAGCTCCTCCAATCCCAGCTCCAGCACTCTTTTCACTCATTGCATGACCTTGCCTTCTTGCCTAGAATGGAACATAGAGTGGAATTTGGGTTGTTTGAGAAATAATGGGACCAGAGCTGGAAGGGATATTAGAGACCATCTAATTTGAAATCATCACTTACAGATGAAGGAGCTGAAGCTCAGAGGGCACAAAGTCACAGAGGCAGCTGTTAGTGGTGCCAGGGATTAATGTTTTGGACCAGGAGTCAGAGGTATCTGTGTTCAAATACTGCTTCAGACACTTCCTAGCTGTGTGATCCTAGGCAAAGCATTTAGTTTCATCCTTTACTTATCTGGAAATGGGGGTAATAGCACCTACTTCTCAAGAATTGTTGTGAGAATAAAATTAGCTAATATTTGTAAAGTACTTTGTGAACTATAAAGTGCTATATAAAAGCAAGCAGTTGTCATCATTGTTGTTACATTAGGATCATGCTGCAAAGCTGAGATTTGAACCTCAGTCCTCTTGCATCAGCTCTCCGGTGCTTCTCATTTTCTTTCAACTTAAAAAAAAAATAAAAGAATTGGTGATAAATTAATTTGCTATATCATTTCTAAAGCTAGGAATAGAAAATGAAGTTTCAAAATGGATTTTTCTTCCTTTTCTTTATGTCAGTGACTTTCTTTCCCCTCTCCCCCCCTTTTTTCCCCTGCCAATAGCCTTCTTTCTCCTCTTCCTTCTCTTTCTTTTATTTTTCTCCTTTATTTCAAGCTTTTTTGTCCTGGTAAATAGCTGATTTTACCAGTAAGGAAATTCGCGCGCGTGTGTGTGTGTGTGTATGTGTGTGTGTGTATCTGAATTTTGGAGAAAGAAATGGCAACTTCAGCAGTAAACTACATTAAATCTTTACAAGTAATGAAGTCACTAAATGAATAATTAAACCTGTTGATAAACCCCTATTGTTTATGGAAAAATAAAAGAAAATGAGGGTCACTTTCCTTTTGTGGCTTGGTGCATCTATTTTTGTTACTTTTGCCTTTATTTTGACTGTTGCCTAACAGAATTGTTGATATGGAGCATAAATAGAGGAAATTTTAGTCTTCTGGGGTTTGAATGTTCAAAGCAATACATGGAAATGCACAGGATCTAATTATGTAATTCATCACTCTGAAACGTATCCAGGTATCTTGCTCCTGTATCACGTTGCCACTGTAGTATTTTCTTGTAATTTTTTTTTTAATTTCTTGTTCTTGATCTGTGAATTTGTCAGAATAGAATATCTTTCTAATTAAGTTATATCACTAACTCCTTTGTAGATAGAGTTAGTAAGTTATCTCAGTTGTTGAAAGTTTAAGTGACTTTGTGTATGGTCACACTGTGTCAGAAGGTAGAATTTAAACCCAAATCTTGCTAACCATAAATCTGAGAGTCAGCTATATGGGTCATGTTGATAGATTTAGACCTGGAAGGGATTTAAGAGCCTTCACATCTACCCCACTCCCATTTTACATAGGAAGAAACTGAGCCCATTAGGAATTTACATGCCTTGGTAAAAGTCACATGGATAACAGAAATAGATTTTAAATTCTGGTCCTTTGACTCCAAATCTCCATATTATCATTCTAATTTCATTTCACCTAAACTTCTCCTCTACCACCTCCCAAAAATCTTAATTTCATTTTTAAAAATCTCTTTGAGAATTTACTTGTATTTATTATGGAGTTAATATCCTTTTTTTTTTCTGGGATTATTTCTAAGGCTTCTCTTAGCATCTGGTATTTTTTCATTATGTTAGTATTCATCAGTTTCCTCATGTGTCTTCCACCTTTAATTCTGTCGTTAGAACTTTGTCCCTGTGTCAGGTTCTTCCCTCATTCATTTTCTGGGATGTTGTAGTTGGGCTTCAATCCTGTCTTCTCTGTAGTCTGGACATTGTTGCTTCTGTACTGTGGGGGTTCTGAATGCAAAGACTTCCCTCTCTGCTTTTACATCTGTGGTCCAGGATGTGAAATTGAACACAGAGCCAGGATCAGACTACAAGTGCAGCCTCAAACCTAGGCTTCTGCCTCACTGCCTTAGTAAGCCAGTGCATGTGCCCTCTTCATTCGAGTCTCTGTTTTCTTTTCCTCTAGCAGTCAACAATTTCCTATCTACTTTTATGACCTTCAGAGATCCTGATTGGATATTTGCTAGTTTCTAGTCTCCTGTAGGGTGCCAGTTCACAATCACCAACTGTTCTCTTCTCTGACTTAGCTACCAAATATCTGCAATATTTGGTGCTGATTTCAAACCTCCTAGAGGGCTCAAAACCATGCCCACACTGTTCACAAATTGTTTAATCTCCTTATGCAGCTAATGGTAGCAGGATTTGTGTCCCTATTCTTATCTCTACATGCCAGGGCCTAAAGTTCTTTGACTTCTGCTTCCATTTATCAGAGATCTGGCTGTAGTGTTCCTGATCAGTTTCCCTAAGTTTCCAGATTTATTCTTATGAAATCCTTTACTGGATAGAAGAACTTAATAATAGTGTTTCTCTTTGGTTTTATTGATCATTGCTTCTTCTGGAACCACTTTTCCTATTTTTTTTTGGGGGGGAGGACTTCTTTTAGGACCACTAGCTTTAGCTGTAACCTTTCATAATAATCATCTTTACTAAAAGTCTGCCAACCCTAAATCCACTATAGTATTTGCTGTTGTGAACAATATTTTCAGTATTTTGTGAAAAATCTCCATCTGTGATAAATGCATGAATAATCTCCTTAGAAGTAAATACAGATCAAAAGCAATCATGAAGATATTATAACAGGAAGAACCAGAATTTGGAGGATCTTATTGTCAGTGAAAGAACATTGTTCCAGTATTTTCATATGCAAATATATGCACACATACGTATATCATCAACATGCTTGTAATATGCTTAGAATAGCCATAGAGAAAGTCTTTCAATATTTACTAATACTTGTGAAAGAAGAAGTCAATAACATGTCAAAACTAAAATCAGGAGAGTGATTTTTCCCCTCTAGTCATCATCTTATGGTAGAAAAAGCTTTATTTGTAGTTTAAAAAAAGGGATATAAAATAAAAGGCTCAGGTGTTTGTGATGAATATTCTTTAGTCACCCTGGGGTTTAAAAATACTTTTAGCTTAAAAGAATTGAAGGTATATTTTATTTGAGGGTTCAAGAGTTCTTTCTCCTTAGCATAACACCTTGGCTCAAATTCACCTTTATGTTTATGAAAACATCATTTCTTTAGAATGAAATTTGAACTTCTCATTTATACACCATCTACATCTAATTGTAGAATCTTTGCATAAGATTATAAATTACAGTGCTAATTTTGAAAACATAAATAGTTGATTGATAGGGGAGATTTAACTGAATCTAGTTTGGTTTAATGATTAAAAAATGATTTTTAAATATTTCATCATCCTCAGGGGAGTTAGAATCATATATTTTGTTCTGCCAAGTATGGATAATTTTCAATCATATTGAAACCATCTTTGACACTTCTTTTTCTCCCTTTCTCATTATGTTTACTTTCCCCAGTGTACTATATATTTTCCTCTCTTGTTCATATCAGCTTTTGTTATTGTTTGTTTCTAAGAGATCTGATCCTTTTGTCTTTGCTATTTGTATTTTTATATCTCTGCACTTAACTTTCACCCCAGCCAGGAATTGGAAAATTGCTCATGATGTACCTACTTAGAAGGATCATTTTACCCCTCAAATATATTCCAGATTTAGTTGTTGAAATTCTATAGAGATGGTAGAGTCAAGTAAAAATAGGGACAAGAAATGTGGGATACTATGTATGGCACATTGAACTCTAAATAAATGTTCATATGCATGGATATACATATATATATATATATATATATGTTTATATAAACATAAATAATTTAATAACAATTCAAGGAGTAGTTTCACTTTGAATTATTTCAATTCCCCATCAGTGGAATCAATGGTGACAGTCATATGAAAAGTGAAACATTAAATAGGAATTATTTAGGTTATTCTGAAGGGTGCTTACAATTAGAACTCATTATAACATACTTCTATCATATTTTAAAATTTATAAAACAAGTGCATTGCGAGGAATGAAGTAAAAATATTATCTTCCTTCTGAAGCACAGTGGGTTTGAGTGATTTGTACATGGTCATGAAGCTTATAAGTAGCTAATGGGTTGATAAGTAGAAAAGGAAAAAAAGTTAAATAGAAGGGAATGTCATTCAGAGATATGTACAAAAGTGGGGGGATCTATTACTTCTTTGAAAGAAGATGCCAGAATTTGATTTGAAGTATTCTGAGTTTGGTATGGCTTTATTAAACTGAGAGGGTAAGAGGATATTCTAAATAAGGTTTAGGGAAAATCCCCTTCTATTTAAAATTTTAATTATTCATACTAATTTTAATAAAGTTAATAAGATAGATTATGAATTAATACTGTCCTATTTACAGACATTAGTTGCAATCCTAGATATTCACAAACCTTAAGACATAGTCCCTCACATAGCTTCAGGTACAAGAAGTAGTACAGAAGCTTTTTACTCCTGAAAAGAAATCAGCTGAATGTAAAATCCTCTAAAACTGTAAATGTGAATCCATAAAGAATAAAAACAAAACAAGAAGTACATCCAGCTAGTAATCGCCTAATTCATTTTATGCACCAGGACACTCAGATCTAGTGAATTGCAAACATTAAAGCCATAATCTCCCAAAGTTCCTCAATAAGTATAGTAATTTGTTTCCCTCTCAAAAGAATAGCTTCCTAAGTATTTCAAGATGTCTGCTGATTGCCCTAGTCCCTCTCCCAGGAAGCTTCTTTCTCATACTTATGGCACATCCCTCTGGCATGCATGACCAGCCACCCTCTAAACTCTGCAGAAGGAGAATTCTTTCATCCCTTTGTCTGATGGGTTTCATTTCCCCAGTTTAGATGATCCTCTCTCTTCTGGGCTGCAGCAGCAGGCATTGTTAGTTTCAATAGGCAGCTTGGATGCACAAGAGCAGTCGTCATCGAGAGGCGAGGTTTCAGGTCTAGCCCTTCTGTGCATGGTACAATATTGGATCACCTTTCCCTGCTGATTAGTGGTCTAAAAAGAAAAAAGGAAAGCAAACTGTACCCAAGGAATTCAATTAATACACTTGAGCTTCAGTGACATCCTCCCTGTTGTTACCATAACTTCTCAACCTTATTCCCACTAGTTGAAGAACAATATATAAACACAGATTTTATTCTTGTTCAGTTATACAACTCAATTCTAAAATTGTCTAATTTTCACCTTTTGAAGAGATTGTTTTATAGGATAAAATAACCATTTTTGTCATATTTAGTGTACTTGGGAGATTAATACTTTTATGTACTTTCACCATGTGTAGGGTTGTTACATGAAACTCTTTGACACAAAGGATATAATGTATTTTATAGTATATTTTGGTAATGGCTAACATTTATGTGCTTATTATTTGTGAGTCGCTGTGCTAAATGTTCATAATTATCTTATTTGACACTCAACAATAACTGCCTAGAAGATAGATGCTAATTTTATCCCCATCTTATAGATGAGGAAAACAGAGGCAAACAGAAGTTAAATAATGTGTCATGCATGGGTACTTAACTACTAAGTGAGGCTGGACTTGAACTCCTCACTTGAGGCCCATAACTCTTATTTATTGCATCACCTAACTGCCCTAGTAGTAGGTAACACATAATCAGAAGATGATGTAAGTTTGCTAGTTCATTTCTGGGTCCCCCTTTAAAAATCCATTATTGTGGTTAAACTGACTAAATATTAAATTTTTGTGTCCTATACTTTGTTAATATTATAAGGGATATTTTGAAGTGACACTTATTTGAAATAGCTCTCTAAAAGTTAAACATAAAACAACTTCTTTGGACCCCAGTAGGATACCAAATTTTGAGCTTGGCTTCTGATTAGTTCTTTACTCCTTTGGGACATCTCATTTTTTTTTTTTTAAATCCATTTAACAGGCTTTGGTTTGGAAAGCTCTTACCACTTTATTGTATTTCTAGTGGGCTTTGGGATTCCATTGGTTTTAATTTTATTGGTGGTAAATTCTGCTTAGATTGTTTCTTTATTCCAGTTAAGTAAGATAAAATAGTGGCAGCTAGGTGGTACAGTGGGTAGAGCAGCAGCCCTGAAGTCAGTAGGATCTCAGTTCAACTCTGGCCTCAGACACTTAACACTTCCTAGCTGTGTGACCCTGGACAAGTCACCTAACCCCAATTGTCTCAGCAAAAAAAATAAATAAATAAATAAAATAAAATAAAAAAGAAAGATAAAATAATAGGTTCTTCAAGGACTTCAAGGGAATGTTTTAAAAAAAAAATCTTTCCTCCAAACTTCCCTTATTTTAAGGATGAGAAAACTGAGGCCAAATGACTAATTTAGAGTAAATTGTTGTTGAGATTTGAACCTGGTCAAAATGCCTTTCTAACCACTCCAATAACTATTTTTTTGGCTAATTTATATGTTGATATGATGTCCTTATAACCCTCCACCAAAGTCTATTTTGTTTTCTACTATAAATTCATTGGGTCAGGAAAATGATTTCTTATAAAATATTAGGTTCAATTACTGCATTTTATATGAATAATAAGTATATACAATATAACAAACATTGCCTCATGCATCATTCCTGGCAGCTATTGGGACAACAACAATTTGGGATAATGGATTTTTGTGCCTCATGAACCAGACAAATAAAAAACCCTATTTGGATTAGCACTGAGGGTCTCTAATGCTTCCTTTTCTCCTCTTACTTTTTTTTTTTCCATAATTTCTATGCTCAGGCAATTCTTGGATCTTGAAGATGGACATTTCTCTAGATCAGACAGGAGTATTAGGGCTTCTTCAGAAAAATTGTCTGAGATATCAGGTCTATAACAAATTGGGGTTATAAGATACAAGGTTTAAGGTGTATTATTGGCAGAGTTGTGTGTGAAAACTTACACAGCATCTGCCCACGCTAAGTCTTATTCTAGCCAAATTGTTTCTCACTTTAATGAATACTATGATTCACATACTCTCAACATTGTAAATAAAGAACAAACAAAGATAAAGAGAAAAAAAAATCCAAACCAAAAATTTCTTAACTAATTATAATAGTTGTCTGGTAGTAGACCATATTAGAGCTTCTTGTATTGGTAGGCAATGTACTTTTGTACCATCAATCCTAATTCCATTCTGTTCCCTTCTTGATTATAGGTTCTTATTAATGAAACTGCCTACACACAACATTATTTGGCAGAATTAAGCTTTTCTACTGTTTCTTTTTTGTCTCTTTCATTTTTGGAACTGATAGTCTTTGCACTTTAATATCGTCTTTACTTAATGGAAATATACTTTGTTTTAGCACAATACAAGGATTTAGATTTTTATACAAGACTGCTAGTTGATGTGATAGAACACTAGATCTGAAGTCAGGGGGAATTGAATTCAAATTTGACCTCATACTAATTCAATTGTGTGATTTTGGGAAAGCCATTTAACCTTAGTCTCAGTTTCCTCATGTATAAAATGGGGATAATATTAACACCTGCATCACAGAGTTATTGTGAGGATCAAATAATATTTGTAAAGTTCTTAGAACAGGTTAGTTTAAAGTAGTGGCACAGAGTAGGCGCTTAATAAATGCTCGTTCACTTTTCTACAAAAGGCAATATAGTTTTCTGATACTTGTAATCATACTTTCCTCCATCTGAAAATGAAAATAATGGTTGGAATGAAAACATATTGTTCTATTTAATCCCCTTATTCTCTAATGTTAATAAGAATTCTGCTAAACTTTCATTAGATGCCCTACATGGCAAAGCCCCAGAGAGTTTTAATGATTTAAGACAAATTGATTATAATTTGATATTGATTATCATAAATTTAAAAATGATAAAGCTTAAAAGAAGATGTAAATTGTTTACTGGCATGCTTCATATGTCAGAATTGGACACTTTTGGACACTTGTGCTTAATAAAAGTTTTAATAAATTGGTTCATGTTTTGGTCTTTTTTTTTTTTTAACAAGGCATTTATTCTGTCCTTTTTTTAGGTGAACAGCAATTCTTTTTGATAACTACTTTTTAAAAAATGTTTTCTAATTCTTGTTTCATATTATTGGTGTAGCTTTAGTTAGTTATGTACTTCTCATTAATGGATGGAGTTCTATTTTCTTTCCTGATGTTTTCTTTCTACTTTTTGAAATTTTTTTGATCACATCTTTATATTTAAATGCTTCAGCAAATTCAGTCTTGTTGATGTAAGTATTCCCTCTAGCAGTGCATTTTGCCATGTAGCTATATTTTTTTCATCTTTGCAACTCTTCAGTTAAAGAAATATGCTGGAAGCCTATATCTAAGCCTTTTGATATTTGATGCTGCATACTTGTGCTTATACCTGAGTGTTGGTGATGGTGACATGACTTAATTTTCTTTGGATGTTATATTTTGTACCACTAATGAAGTGCAAATTGTAATTTATATTGTTTTTACCTTCTTGTGCTTGATTATTATATGGTAGCTTAAAAAGACCCCAATAACTTATATTTGTATCATGTTTTATATTTGCAAAATTATTTAAGTGTAGTATTTTATTTAATCTCCATACAACTCCCTGAGATAGGTAAGTCAGAAATTATTGTCTTTATTTTTCAAATTTGGAAATTGAAGTTTAAGATAAGCAGCTAATTTGCTACAATTTATACTTAATTGAGCCAGGATTCAAAACCAGATCTAATACCAAGTTCAAGTTCCTTTCATAATTGTTTCAGTTTCTTTTTTTTGTATATCCATTTTAGTCTTTCTGCAGTTGAAACTGTTTAACTTTAGTTCTTCCTTTTTACTTCCTAATTTGTCCATTCTAGCTTTTCAAATTGCCTTTCTCAGGTATCTCATTTTCATAGCAGTTATTTCACTTTAAGACAAATGGTGGTCCTTGCTAATGGTTTTTTAAAAATCTCCAAATAAGTAGCAATCATTTTAGTCTGAGCACTTAAAGAAAAGATGAATGTTGCGACATCCACTTATTTTGTTAAATAAAGTTTTTATATGGGTTTTTTTTTTTAATATTTTGGTAAAAAATCAAAAGGCCTTTGTACACTAGTAGTTTCTGTGAATCACTTCATAGTATGTAGACATAGCCCAATATGGGTAGTTACAAAAGAAATATAATAAAAAATAGATTTTCTCAAGGCATGTGCAATCTAATAGAAGAAATAAGGAAATGTTTGTGTAAAGGAAACATACATATATATGTTTTATAAATATAAATATATATGTACACACATATATATGTATGTCTAATAGCTGCTATAAAGAAACATTCACAAATTCAGGATATTTGAGTTAAGAAGAAGGGAAATGGTTTTTTAAAAAAAGGCAACAACAGACTAAAGTTGTTATTGGGATAGTAGAAGTGACTAGAGCCACGCATACTTAATTTATCACTAGACTATAGATTCCCTCAGGGAAGGGCTCTGTTCACCTGTCTAAAATTTTGTATATTTTCTAGTACCAACAGTGTTCTGTATACTTTAGACATTTAGTAAATATTGATTGAATGCATGAATGAATGAGTGAGTAAATGAATGAGAGAATCTTAGCTTTATTCTTTCATTACTTTTATTAGCTTCTCAGAGTTGATGACCTCTAAGTTTTACCGTTTTCATAAAGCCTATATAAATCCTTCCTCTCTGTTGTACTGTTGTCGTCTTTCACCTCCATTCCAAGCTATTCAGACTACCCCTCTTTGATTTTTTATCCACAAAAACTCTTTTATTAGTGAATTGCAGGATCTTAGAATTGAAAGGGACTTTAGAAACTATGTGGTCATATTATGAAATAAGTCTATACCTATCTATACATAGATATACATATATACAGACATATTTGTATATGTCATTATATACACAGAGACAGAGAAGGATACAGGGAGAGCATAATCACTTAATGTCTTATTTCATCTGTTCTACCCCTCTTATTTTGCAGATGAGTAATACTGAGACCTTGAGAGGCAAAGTAATTTCTTTTTTAAAAAATTCAGTTAATTTTTAATACACATTGCTTTATGAGTCATGTTGGGAGAGAAAAATCAGAACAAAAGAAAAAAAAACATGGGAAAGGGAAAAAAAAAAACAGAAAAAAGAAGTGAACATAGCATGTGTTGCTTTACATTCAATCTCCATAGTTCTTTTCTGCATTCAGATAGCATTTTTCTAATAAAAGTCTGTTAGGATTTCCTTGGATTACTGAACCACTGAGAACAACCAAGTCTTTCATAGTTGATCATTGCACATTCTTGTTGTTATTGTGAATAATGTATTCCTGTTCTGCTTGTTTCTCTCAGCATCAGTTAATGTAAATCTTTCCAGGTCCTTCAAATCAGCTTGCTCATCATTTTTTATAGAACAATGATATTCCATTATCTTCATATTCCACAACTTATTCAGCCATTCCCCAATTGATGGGCATCTACTTATTTTCCAATTCTTTGCTACCACAAAAAGAGCTGCCACATATTTTTGCACAAGTGGTACCTTTTTCCTTCCTTTATAATTTCCTTGGAATACAGACCCAGTAATGGCACTGCTGGGTTCACGGGTATGCACAGTTTTATAGCCCTTTGGACATAGTTCCAGATTGCTGTTCAGAATGATTGTATAATTTCACAACTCCACCAACATTGCATTAATGTTCCACTTTTCTCACATTCCCTCCTGTGTTGATCGTTATGTTTCCCTGTCATCTTAGCCAATCTGGGAGGTGTGAGATGGTATCTCAGAATTGTTTTAATTTGCATTTCTCTAATCAATAGTGATTTAGAACATTTTCTTCATATGATTATATATGGCTTTGGCAAAGTAATTTCTGAGGAGTCACAGAATTGCCCTTTCAGTTATATCCCATTGGTCCCCTTATTTTACAAATGTGGGCACTGAGGATTAAGAAGAGTCTAAAACTGCCAGAATCATACAAGTAGTAAATTGTAGAACTGGGACAGCAGTGCTTTCTTACTCCAAGTCTGTATTCTTCCTCCATCATTTTAATTTTTTTAGCTACACTTGTTCAAGCTTCTTGATTTTGAGGTTGCTTTTCAAATATGTAGGAAGAGAAACAATTTCCTACCCAGAGGACTTCTTAAAGACAGAATCCCTGGCTCAGAAGTATCTAAAAGAGAGAACCTTGTCTGAGTACATGATTGGCAAGGTTGATTAGGAAAAACAAGTCCTCACTTTTTACCTAATGGAGGTAAGCAGAGCTTCCTCAATAGGGTTACAAGACGTATGGCCAGGTCATATTGGAGATTCTTTTTCCTTATCCAGATCTTTATTAAGATCTAATCAGGTTAAAATGATTATCAAATTCTTTGATCTCACGTCATTTTCCAAGACAGTGTTGTGTAACCAGTTGAAATTAAGTAATATATAATTTTATAGGGACTCTGATGAACTTTAAAAAAACAAAAAACAAAAAACAAAAACTTTTTCCAGCAATAAATAACAGCCAGATAATGGAAATAGAAAAAATGCCAATGGTGGAAGTAATTTAGATGTGGGATTGATTGATCTGGTAGATATAACAGAGGCCTAATAACATGAATTCTTGGATATTAAAAAGAATTTTTACAATGGATGATCATTTGGTCTAAATGTCATAGCAATATTGTTAAGGTTAGAAAGGGGCTGATGAACTTAAAAAATAGGAAGGAAGAGTTAAAGAAATAGTGGTGTTAGGATTCAGAGTTGAAAAGTTTTTTAGATATCTTGTACCTCTACTTCCTCATTGAGGGTAGATGAGAAAATTAAAGCCTAGGGAGTGACTTGTTGAATTACCCAAGGTCATATAGGTCATGACTAACAAAGTCTGAGTTTTCACTGTGGTGGTATGATTCCTAGTTATCTGCTAAATCAGAATGATCTTTATTTCCACCTTCTGACTTCCTTGGCTTCCTGTAAGTCCCAGCTAAATTCCATCTTCTGTGTGAAATCTTTCTGAACTGTCATTGATCTTTGTGACTTCCTTCTCTTAAATTGAGTATTTATCCTGTACATAGTTTGATTGTACAAATTTGTTTGCATGTTGTTCCCTCATTAAGTTGTGAGTTCCTTGAAGGTTTGCTTTTTGTATGCCCATAGCTTAGCATGATGATTAATAAATATCTATTGACTGACTGACTGATTATGGAGCTAGAGACTGGGTACAGTGAAGTGAGTAGAGAAGGTAGATGTTAATTCATTGGTGATCACAAAAGAAGATGCTTAAAATTCCAGGTTTTAGAGGTAAGAATAAAACCCTTTACAAGTATTATCTCATTTTTGTCATCACAACAATTCTGGGAGGTAGATGCTATTATTATCCCCATTTTACAGTTGGAGAATTCAAGGAAAACAGAGGTAACTTGCATAGAATCAATAGCTAGTTAGTTTTTGAGACCATATTTGAACTGGCCTAGTGCTTTATCTACTGTTACCCAACTTCCTTCTACTTAAACAAAAGCTTCTCACTTAAAACTTAATAATATATTAAGTATATACCCTTTATATTGAGAAAAATACTCTATTCCCATGTTATCATATTTTTGGCTTTCTTTAGAAAAATATTTTGGGTAAATTAATCTGAGAGCAGAGTCAATTCAGATATATAAAATTTGGTCAGGCAGTAGTCAGTCTTGACTGTGCTGGAAGTTGTTCATTCAAATTTTTAAAAAAATCTCTATACTATTTCCTTGATTCATGATAGCGCACTCTTATTCTGTAATGTCAACTACCATTTATATTTTAAAGCAACTGTGTTTTGTTTTTTGTTTGTTTGTTTTTTACAGTTACATTGTTTATCAGCAAGAAAAAGAGTGAATATCATGAGATTTTTTAGTAAAGGAGATCTCTAGGAATAAATAAATTTTTAATCATAGAAGCTAACTTTTCTTAAAGAGTTTCTTCTTAAAAAGGAATTCCTCCTAAATTGCTTGTAACTAACTGTTTGTTAATAACTAGATTTTTTTTTTTCAGAATGAGCAACCATTTGCTGACAATGTTGCTTCTTAAAGAGTATTAAAATAATTTTTGTAGTGTAATGCCAGAGAAACAGAGGCAAGATGGAAATTAGAGAGTTATAATAATTTAATTTATTGGAGAGTAAATCAGTTGACTGATCAGGTAACAGATTCTCCAAGTATCCAGTATCAATGTGGGGTATAGAGATTCTTTATAAGGTGACAGAAACAATGACATAATGGTCAGCGGATGGGGATGACATAATGGGGAGGCACCTGGAGATGGGAAGGTTATCTGATATTCTGATGGGGAAAGGTATCTGATATTCTAATAGATTGGGATGGGGAGCAGCAGCTGATATTCTAAAATATAAGCTCTTTTATCCTTATCAATTATTATGATGATTAAGAGGGAAGGGTGGTGGTATGATAGCCTGAAGTTTGGGACAGAATGACTGAGGTAGGGTGTTGTGATCTAGTTCAGATGGATCTGAATCGGTCCCTGTTCAGGTGCCAAAATGTTGTGATCTAGTTCAGATGGATCTGAATCGGTCCCTGTTCGGGCGCCAAAGTGTGGTGAGCTTTTTCTTCTCAAAACACAGCCAGGTGATAAAAGTTCAGACCTTTTATTATCTCCAATATAGCCCGGTTAGCTTAGAGGCCTATCTCTCTGCTTGGTTCCAAGAGCTCTTGCCGCTTTGTCCTTTGCTTCTGCCTCTGCTTTCTTCAGCCTCCAGAGCCAGCACCACTCTTCATGTCATTCCGGTGAAATCTCTACTTGTAGCTTCTTCACTCTGAAGAACTTCCTTGACTGGCCCATTGAAGCTCTATTTATGCTAGTGCTCTCTGGCCCAAAGAGCTTCAAGGGAGGTGTGAACTCATTGAACTCCAATGAGTAAAGGTGTGAACACAAGCCTTGTATTAATTAGTTCTACTTAGTACCTTGTTTCAGGTTCTGCCCAAAACTTCTTCTTGTAAGATTAGATCAACTCTAATTAGTTAGCAATTAGTAAGGATTCCAACAGTAGGGTGATTCAAGGAGACTGTGGCATTACTGTGGCATTACATTCCACATTCTCTCTCCTGAATATTCAAACCATTGAATCACATTCCTCTTGATACCCAAAAGATCTTAGCATCATAATTTTGACTGCCTTCACCTGGGAACAGATGAGGCGAACAAGATTAGGGAAGATGCAAGGACCTACACCAAGGAGAAGGAGAAGTAAAGTTCCTGTAAGGGATGTAATAGGGGTGTACGATAGCCTGAGTTTTGGGGCAGAATGACTGAGGTAGGGCAGTTGAAGGAGACTGTGGCATTACAGTAGAAACCAAAGAATACACAAGGATATTTTTTTCCTTAGATTTGGAAATTGTTTTAGCAATTATTGAGGGCTATATCACAATATGACTAAAATGTTCCTATGGAGGCAGTATCTATAGAAACTTCCAAAACAGACTGAAATCAAGGTTTTCTGGATTTTAATTATATTGATAGATTGTTTCCATTATGATCCTACTCTAGTATCACCTACTGGTATGTGAAAACCCTAAATTTTTTCTTCTATGTGTGTAGAGGATAAGGTTTGGTAGTTACTATTATTTAAAAAAAAAAAAAAAAAGCTATGAAGTATGGGCCTAATGATGTTTCTTATTTGATGATTAGCCTGACCTTCAAAGAGGGTCATCATTAGTTTGGCTATAGGCGATGATTTTTTTAAAACTAAAATTCTCAAAGGCTAAGGCAATGAGGAGTATTCCATTCTGAATTGCTGAAGAAGAGTTATCCCAAAGAAATCACAGATTCTTGATACAGTAGAGAACAAAAAGAAGTAATCTGAGGCCTTCCCACGGTAGATTATAAAATTCCATTAAGTTCAATTGATCTTTAAATGTTTCAGGGATCTGGAGTACTACAGGCTTTGGGACTTTGCCAAGAAAATCCCAAATAGGGTCACACAGAGTCAAACATGACTGAAATAAGTGTACTTCAACCACAAGAAGTAAGAATAATAATAGCATCTATCTTATAGCAACAATAGAGTTGTTAGGATAAAATGATTATAATGCCAGAGAAACTGAGGCAAGATAGAGACTAGAGAGCTATAATATTTTATTTGAAAGGGAGGGATTTACTGGGACCCAATGGATCTATGGTTTGGTCCCAGGGCTGAATGAGACTATCGTCTCCAAGAATAGAGCAAACAATGTGAGTTCTCAATGACATACACACACACACGTAGCTCAGCTATGGGTTATACTGAGGCAGGGGCAGAGTCAGAGTGCTGAGAGCAGAATGGGACTATCATCAATCTGGTTTTGACAGAGTCAGGGGAGGCATTCTGATAAGTAGGGAAGGGCATGATGTCTAAGATAGAAGATCTTTCTCCTTATCTAGATCATCATGATAAGGAGGGTGGTGTTGCAGAACAATTCAGGGAAACCAAGGCAAGACAATTAGGGAAACTGAGTCAGGACAATAAAAGAGAACTGTGGCACAATAAGATATTTGTAAAGCACTTTGTAAATCTTAAAGTGCTCTAAAATGCTAATTACTATTATTATGAATTTTTAATAATTGAACATAATTGCCATTTAAAAAAGATGCTTATTTATCTCATCATGTATCACTAGGATGTTAAAAAAGAAAAAAGATAAACTAAAAGATATAAAATTTGCACAGTTCTCAGACCTTAAATGAATATATAAAAATGAAACAGACCCTAATTAAGAAAGACTGTTGTTGGAGTAGAAATTAAATACTGATGGCTGTCTTCTTTTCACTTGGTAAGCTAAATATATATAAGAAAAATAAATCATGACTCTTTGAAAAAACAAAACAAAACATCAGAATAATGGTAAAGCTCAAGGGACTCAAAGGGATAAACAATTATAGCTTTATTTTATAAATGAGGAAACTTGTAAAATGACTAAAAGCCAATTAAATATTCTGACTCCCAGTCTGATGTTAATACCTATTTGTAATCCAAGTAATCTCAAAATATAAAACTTTGCTATCAAAAATTATACATGAGAAGGTTACATAGTTCTAAGAAATTCTTTTACCTATTCACCCATTCACTACCAATTCATCCATAGCTAATATAAGATATTTTGTTGTATTTTGCTAAAGGTCAGAGATTATATATAGTTAAGGACTAAGATTATCTTTAATCAAAACTTATTTTGTAAAAAACAAAAATAAACAAATAAACATAAAAAAGAACAATCCAGTATCACACTGGATTCAACACATCAAGTGCCTTTTTGAAATATGTAGATAAAAAAAGAAGAAAAAACAACCAAACCACAAACAAATCCCTTCTTCCCCCTCTGATAAACATAAACAAAAAAAGAACATGTTTGGTAAACAAAAGTTTTTAGCAGACATCTTTAAACGTACTTGAGAGGGCTTGCAAAACACCAAAGAGTTAGGGAGGAGGTAGGCAAAGGAAAGATTTCTCCTTGAGGATTTTACCAAGGACAGTGTGTATTTTGAGAGGCAGAAAAAAGTCTAAATGAGAAGAGGACAGGATTTGTCTCAAAAGATTTATTATAATTGATTGCCGCTTATAAAGATTTTCATTGATAGTAAAGAGGAGGGAGAATGTCCTTTGAAGAGTTGCCCTGTTGTTGCAGCTGCTTGGGCAGGGTTCCTCATACATCAATAGTGCCTTGTGGGAGCTTGTCCTGCTTCCCAAATTTCTGATTGACATTCTCCAGGCAGGGAAGGACATAGGGGCTGGCAGAATTGGCTGCAAACATAATGGAAGTATTTGGATCAGTTTTGTATTGAAGAACTGTGTGTGTGTGTGTGTGTGTGTGTGTGTGTGTGTGTGAGAGAGAGAGAGAGAGAGAGACAGAGACAGAGACAGAGACAGAGACAGAGACAGAGGACTGAGAGAATTGACTAGTTAATGACAGATTCTATTTATGGTCAGAAAAGATGAGCTATATAGATTATCACAGAGGAGTGCCTGGATAAATCTCTAGGTGGATATCTAGTTTTAAAGTTTGACAGAGATATATTGTCTTTCTTTTTTGTTTAGTAGTTTTGTAAGAGCTATTTTTTTGGGGTCTTCCAAAAAAGTCAGCATATGCAAAGATGAGACTACACTAAAATTTTTCTATCACAAAAAATGTGCTTTGATTGGCATTTCCCTATATTGTAAAGGATTTTTTTTTTTTATCTTACTACACATAAACATTTCCAGTTACATGCTAAATATTGCTCCAAAGGAAATCTAAAAATTACTTTCTTGTTTAATAATTGAAGAAACAAACACTAACCTGTTCCCAGCTTTGTGTGTTTTTGCAGATGAATGATATTGCATTTGATTTACTGTCTTACAATTGTTAGTTTTTTTACTTGGAGGGACCTTGAAGAATCTTGGGTTCATTCTACTTCTAATTTTAGTGTCAGAAGGTTGTATGGGAGAAGAAATAGGAGGACTTAATATGGAGAACAAGAAGGAGAAAAAATTATGATATTTGGGAATTTCTGGAATTATAAAGTCCCAAGAATGGAGTTGGGGATCTGAGGAGGGACTAGAACTAGAGGAGG
The DNA here is from genome assembly GCF_016432865.1 of Antechinus flavipes. Classification (NCBI taxonomy): domain Eukaryota; kingdom Metazoa; phylum Chordata; class Mammalia; order Dasyuromorphia; family Dasyuridae; genus Antechinus; species Antechinus flavipes. Next base: position 308,228,746 of record NC_067400.1, on the reverse strand, counting down.
AGATAATCTTAAACCAAAAAAAAGAATTAATGAAAAAAGAATGACTTGAGGTGAGTAGGATCTAAGGAGATATAAGAAGCAGAGAATTGGAGGGAAATGAGAAGGAGGTGATATGTAGGAAGAATCTGGAAGAAAAGAAGACCTCAAGTGGAAGAAGAAACTCAGAAGATAAATCAGAAATACAAATTTGTAAGACAATGAGCAAAGTTGTTAGATCATGATAAGGATAGTGGATTTGGCTGTCAAGTGTCAAGTTTCTATAGAGGTAAAGAGGTGCTGACTCAGAGATATTCCCTTTCCCTACTCTCTTATTTCTCACTTCCAGCCCTGGCCAGGTCAGTTTTGCAAGGGAGTTGATCATCAAGAAATGACCATATCTTGAAGATTTTACTTCCAGCAAATAAAGAGAGTATGGAGAATTTTCCACATTATACATTGTTTATATTTTTGCTCTTGTTATTAATATTCAATGGCTATTATCAGTGCTCAGATTATAGGCTGGTTTCTTTCTAGAAGAGAAGATAAAAGAGACTCAAGAAAGGAATCTCTATTTTCCATTCTTTTCAGGGAGAGAGAAGTATTCATTTAAAAAAGAGAGAGAAACCTTAGGATATGCGAGCAATAACGTGGAAAAATAGATGTTTTCTCTCATTTTCACTACCTCTGAGATTCTTTAAAACAGACTTGCCACAGATAAAGCAATTTCAATTATCTGAATATCTAATCCCCAAAAATAAAATGGCAGGTCTCTGAACTGTTTGTGCCTGGCCCAAGAACTAAGGAACAAAGGGAATAGGACAGGATATCAGGAAAGGATGTGTGTGTTGGATAGGATGGATAGGGAGAACAATGTAGTATTCCACTAAGCCTGAGAAAAGGAACATAACATCCACCAAGGTGGAAACAGGCTAGGGAACTGTGAATTGCCTCATGTGGAAGGAGGCCAAGATGCTTTGAGATCCAGCCCCCAAGGAAACAATCATCAGAGCAGACAAAGTCCAAATGTGAATAAGGAAAAAATAAGGGCAAAAAATAAGACTGAAATTACAAAAGACCTCAGGAAGAAGAAAGCTCAAAGACCTTGAATATAGGCAGATGAGTCAGTAGGGAAAACATTAAAAACAGAAGGAAATATGGCCTCCAGATCTAGGAAATGTATTCAGACATCTATGAATAAATACTGCAAAACAAAGGAAAATGATCCAACAGTTGCTTGATGAGACACAGGATCCTTTGGAATGTGAGAAGAACATGGAATCACAGCATCTGTTCCTGAGTTGTACATAGAGAAACGAGAGTACTGAGAACAGAATTTATGGTCTGCAGAGCAAAAATAATGGATAGAATAGAATAACTGAAATTTATGATGGCAGATCTCACCAGAGAAACAAAAGAGACAGAACAAGAGATTGAGAATACAAATATACAGAAATGAAAGACAACCCATAAGAGAAGCCGAAAACAATACCATTAAAAGAAAATATATATTCACAATGCAGGCAAAACATACTCATCTCAAAGATAAGAACTGTAGCAATAATTTGAGGATTCATAGATCTCTAAGAAGAACAATATAAAACAAAAAAAATTTTCCCCGTTTATCTCAAAAATCCCTTCTTTGGGTCCATATTCTTCTCCTCTCCCAGGTACTAGTTGTTCCCAGGAATTCCAAGTCTACTTCCCCAAAGATAGAATAAGTAGTTTTTTTTCAAACAACAAATCCCTCAGGTCACACACCAACCATAGGAGCATAATAAAAGTGAACTGTCCAGAACTTCTCAATATAGAAAACGAATACCAATTGCAATAATTCAAAGCTCAATCCAGGAACAAAAAACTCAAGCGTACAAATTCCAAGACATATGATGGTTAAATTGAACAATTTAATTCAGAAGCAAGTTTTGCAAATGATCAGGAGAAAGACTTTCACATAGAAAGGAAAGAAAAATTTTAATTACACAAGACTATTCTGTATTGACCAGAAAATATAAGAAGGAATGGAATAATTTATGTTCAGAAGGGTAATGGAACTCAGGTAATGGAACTCAGAATGCAGCTCAGGGTGACCTGTCCTGCCAATTTGAGTTTTGACATAAATGTAAAAAGATAGAAATTTATAATTTGAAGAATTTTTTAGAAGAAAACCAGAATTGCAGAGATTGCTTCTCACACAACAGATATACAGGCAAAGGGAATAAATGAAGGTGTAAAGGATAGGAACAGTAACAGAATAACAACAGAGACCAGTAAGAGATTTCTTTCTAAATATACACAAAGATATGGGAATGAAAGCCAAAGTCTGGTGGAGATGATTAGAGAGACAGACATGGTACACTATGAATAGAACCTGTGACACATTGCTCAGAATTATCTTTTTTTTGGGGAGTGGGTGGGTGGGATTATATTGCACCATTGGAGAGTACACCAAAAGGTGGAAGGGGAACAGGGAGATTGACATGAATGTGTGGTGTTGTGGGATCAACTAAAGGATTAGCAATGAGAGAATATGATTCTTGTGATTTCAAGACAAGAAGAGCCTACAAGAGAATAGATGAGGAGGGAGGGGAAATAAAGAAGGCTATGCTTTGTTGGTGGGAGAGGGTTCCACTGATGAATGCTCCTATGGTTGGTGTGTGACCTGAGGGATTTGTTGTTTGAAAAAAACTACTTATTCTATCTTTGGGGAAGTAGACTTGGAATTCCTGGGAACAACTAGTACCTGGGAGAGGAGAAGAATATGGACCCAAAGAAGGGATTTTTGAGATAAACGGGGAAAGAAAAGTAACCAAGGGAGGGCATAATTTAGTGATAAGACACATAAGAGTAAGCTTTATCATGAGACAGTGTACTCTCTGACACTTGCAATAACTGACATTGTTCTGGAAGTAAGGCCCAGTGGGGAAAAATAGGAAAGCTCTAGCTACAAGAAAATAACAAAAACTGCCTGGAAGGAAGAGTCTAGAATGAATGCCTTGGAATTTTTGATTGCATAAAGAATACAAAGAAAAAAGAGCCCAGCTAATTGTAGGGTTCATGAATCAGAGAAATGTATTTAAAAACCAAGAAAAGTGAACAAGACTAGTGGAAAGGAAGGGTAGGAGAGGGGGAATCTATTTGACTTGCTAAGATGAAATACAGAAGGGAAGAATTATATAACCAGATAAAAACAGGAGAGGAAAAGGAACTAATAAATAAAATCTCAGAAGGAAAAGGGGTAACAAAAGAGAGGAATACTTCAGGGGTGAAGCCAAGAGAACCCAAATAGATTAAGGTAAAGTAACAAAAGGAATATGGTGCTGAGTTTACAGCAAAAAAAGGGAAAAATAACTAAAAAAAGACAATTTTAGAAACACATGTTGGAAAATGTAAACTCAACTCTTCTAACTTTAAATGTGAATGGGTTAAACAATCTAATAAAACAAAGAAAACTGATAGGCTGAACAAGAAAGTACAACTACAACTATTGCTTATAAGAAACATATTTTAAAAACAAAAATAAATGTGAAATAAAACTAAGGTGATGGAAAAAATTACTACACATCAAGTAAATCCAAAAAAGTATAGATGCAATTATGCTATTTAACAAAGCAAAATAGCATTCAAAACATAAGAAGGAATAAAGAAACTTTATTATAAGTAAACACAAATCATTATCAATAACAAATTTATATGCTCCAAATACCTTAAGTATCAAAAAAATTTTCAGCCTCAAAATTAATGAAAGAAATATATGAGCTAAAATAAGACAGAGCGAGTAATACAATAGTGACATAAGATTTTATTATTTTCTTTTTGGTTTTGTACCAGCTTAATAAAAAGCTAAACACAAGGGGAAATATGAAACTAAACAAGATGTTGGAGAAAAAGAAGTTAAAAAACTTGAGAACATTTTCTAAATAGGACAAAAAAAGATAAGCATGTATTTATTTGTTTCTCAGTGCCTCATAAAACTTTTATAAAACTTGAACTCTATATTAAGAGATCTATTGTAAACAGGAAGAAATGGTTAATTGACCCTTTATAGACCAAAATTCAATTTAGAGACTACAAATAAATGATAAGACCTAAAATGGAGACTTAAACATGAATGGATGAAGGAAATAATAACTATGTAAAAGAAAATGATGATAAAATAACAGACCAAAATTTTTGGGATAACTAAAGTCATCCCCAGCATAAAAATCATACCATTGTAAATATATACTACCAAAAGAGAAAAAGAGGGAATCCATGAACTTAAATACACATTTAAAGAGATTAAAAAGCTAAAAACTAACCTCAAGTAAGCAAAAAGAGGAAATACTAAAATTTAAAGGGAAATGAATTAGTAACAAAGACTTAAGAAAATGACAAAATTCGCCTTTGAAAAGTCTAATGAAGTTGATAAATTTTTAGTGAACTGAATAAAAAGAAGAGAATCGAAAATAAAATCAATAGCCAATGAATAAAGTGGTATCTCAACAAGCCAGAGGAGAACACACATCACAAACAATTATGTGCTAACAAAACATGAACAAAGGAAATAGAGGAAAATCTTCAAAAATATAATTTACCTATAGTAACAGAAGACCAGAAAGAATAAATAATGCAATCTCAGAAAAAGAAATTGATCTAGTTGTGAAGGAATTACTAAAGAAAGAGATTCTGGTCCTGATGAATTCACATGAGAATTCTTTTTTTTAAAAAATATTTTATTTTATTTTATTTAATAATTACTTTATATTGACAGAATCCATGTCAGGGTAATTTTTTTTTTTTACAACATTATCCCTTGCACTCGTTTCTGTTCCGATTTTTCCCCTCCCTCCCTCCACCCCCTCCCCTAGATGGCAAGCAGTCTTATATATGTTAGATATGTTGCAGTATATCCTAGATACAATATATGTTTGCAGAACTGAACAGTTCTCTTGTTGCACAGGGAGAATTGGTTTCAGAAGGTAAAAATAACCCGGGAAGAAAAACAAAAATGCAAATAGTTCACATTCGTTTCCCAGTGTTCTTTCTTTGGGTGTAGCTGCTTCTGTCCATCATTTATCAATTGAAACTCAGTTAGGTTTCTTTGTCAAAGAAATCCACATCCATCAGAATATGTCCTCATACAATATTCACATGAGAATTCTATCAAACTTTAAGGAATAATTAGTATTCATACTTCACAGATTATTTTGAAAAATTAAGAAAGAATCTTTTATGGACAAATAGTCTTATTAATGAAATCAGTGAAAGATAAACATACACAAAGAAAAATATAGGCAGATATCATTAGTGAATATTGATTCAAAAATTTAAAATAAAATCCTGTCAAACTATAACAATTTATCCAAGAAATCATACATTGTAATCATCTAGGTTTTAAATGAATTAAAACAAGGAAACTTGGGGAGGGGGGCTGCTTATTTGGTCTTATTGTAAAGCAATTTGGCAGAAATTAGGCTTAGACCAACATTACACCATGTTCCACAACACATGGCTAAAAATTAGGCAATCAGCATAATTGACCATTTTTAAAAATGTTGAAAATGACATCATTTTAACAAATGCAGGGAAAAAACTTAGAAAAAGTACAATACTTTTATGGGTTAAAAAAACTTATAAAGTATAACCATAAAAGGACCATTATTTCATATCATAGAAAAGATTTATATAAAATGAAAAGCAGGCATCATTTTGAATGGAGATAGATTAGAATCTTTCCAATAGAAATGGGAATGAAGCAAGATTACCCACACTCTCTATTATGTGATACAGTTCTGGAAATGTTTACAATAGCAATAAGTCAAGAGAAAGATAGATAAAGAGAGAAAATGATCCCTATTTCCTGACAATATAATGGTTTACTTGAAAATTCCTAGGGAATCACAAAGATACTACTTGAGACAATATCTTTAGCAATATTGCAGGCTACACTCTGCAGTAAGAGTCGAGAAAGATATTAAAAGAATTAGAGTAGGCAATGAGGAAACCAAACTATCACTCTTTGCAGATGATATGATGGTATACCTAGCGAACCCCAGAGATTCTACTAAAAAGCTATTAGAAATAATTCATAATTTTAGCAAAGTAGCTGGATACAAAACAAATCCCCATAAATCCTCAGCATTTTTATACATCTCCAACAAAATCCAACAGCAAGAGATACAAAGAGAAATTCCATTCAGAATAACTGTTGATAGCATAAAATATTTGGGAATCTATCTACCAAAGGAAAGTCAGGAATTATATGAGCAAAATTACAAAAAAGTTTCCACACAAATAAAGTCAGACTTAAATAATTGGAAAAATATTAAGTGCTCTTGGATAGGCCGAGCGAATATAATAAAGACGACAATACTCCCTAAACTAATCTATTTATTTAGTGCTATACCAATCAGACTTCCAAGAAAATATTTTAATGATCTAGAAAAAATAACAACAAAATTCATATGGAACAATAAAAAGTTGAGAATCTCAAGGGAATTAATGAAAAAATATCAGAATGAAGGCGGCCTAGCTGTACCTGATCTAAAATTGTATTATAAAGCAGCAGTCACCAAACCCATTTGGTATTGGCTAAGAAATAGATTGGTTGATCAGTGGAGAAGGTTAGGTTAACAAGACAGAATAGTCAACTATAGCAATCTAGTGTTTGACAAATCCAAAGATCCTAACTTTTGGGATAAGAATTCATTATTTGATTAAAAACTGCTGGGATAACTGGAAATTAGTATGGCAGAAATTAGGCATGGACCCACACTTAACACCATATACCAAGATAAGATCAAAATGGGTCCATGGCCTAGGCATAAAGAATGAGATTATAAATAAATTAGAGGAACATAGGATTGTTTATCTCTCAGACTTGTGGAGGAGAAAGAAATTTGTGACCAAAGATGAACTAGAGACCATTACTGATCACAAAATAGAAAATTTTGATTATATCAAATTAAAAAGCCTTTGTACAAACAAAACTAATGCAAACAAGATTAGAAGGGAAGCAACAAACTGGGAAAACATCTTCACAGTTAAAGGTTCTGATAAAGGCCTCATTTCCAAAATATATAGAGAACTGACTCAAATTTATAAGAAATCAAGCCATTCTCCAATTGATAAATGGTCAAAGGATATGAACAGACAATTTTCAGAAGATGAAATTGAAACCATTACCACTCATATGAAAGAGTGTTCCAAATCACTATTGATCAGAGAAATGCAAATTAAGACAACTGTGAAACCACTGCACACCTGTGAGATTGGCTAAGATGACAGGAAAAAATAATGATGAATGTTGGAGGGGATGCGGGAAAATTGAGACACTGATGCATTGTTGGTAGAGTTTTTTTTTTTTAATTTAATTTTATTTAATAATAACTTTATATTGACAGAATCCATGCCAGGATAATTTTTACACAGCATTATCCCTTGCAATCACTTAATGTTTCGTTTTTTTCCCTCCCTCCCTCCCCCCCCCCAAGATGGCAAGCAGTCCTATATATGTTAAATATGTTGCAGTATATCCTAGATACAATACACATTTGCAGAACCGAACAGTTCTCTTGTTTCACAGGGAGAATTGGATTCAGAAGGTAAAAATAACCCGGGAAGAAAAACAAAGATGCAGATAGTTCACATTCATTTCCCAGTGTTCCTTCTTTGGGTGTAGCTGCTTCTGTCCATCATTTATCCAATGAAACTCAGTTAGGTCTCTTTGTCAGAGAAATCCACTTCCATCAGAATACATCCTCATACAATATCGTTGTCGAGGTGTATAATGATCTCCTGGTTCTGCTCATCTCACTTAGCATCAGTCCATGTAGGTCTCTCCAAGCCTCTCTGTATTCATCCTGCTGGTCATTCCTTACAGAGCAATAATATTCCATAACATTCATATACCACAATTTACCCAGCCATTCTCCAATTGATGGGCATCCATTCAATTTCCAGTTTCTGGCCACTACAAACAGGGCTGCTACAAACATTTTGGCACATACATTCATAACTCCACCAACGAATCCAGCCATTCTGGAGAGCAATCTGGAATTATGCCCAAAAAGTTATCAAACTGTGCATACCCTTTGATCCAGCAGTGTTTCTATTGGGCTTATACCCCAAAGAGATACTAAAGAAGGGAAAGGGACCTGTGTGTGCCAAAATGTTTGTAGCAGCCCTGTTTGTAGTGGCTAGAAACTGGAAATTGAATGGATGCCCATCAATTGGAGAATGGCTGGGTAAATTGTGGTATATGAATGTTATGGAATATTATTGCTCTGTAAGGAATGACCAGCAGGATGAATAGAGAGAGGCTTGGAGAGACCTACATGGACTGATGCTAAGTGAGATGAGCAGAACCAGGAGATCATTATACACCTCGACAACGATATTGTATGAGGATGTATTCTGATGGAAGTGGATTTCTCTGACAAAGAGACCTAACTGAGTTTCATTGGATAAATGATGGACAGAAGCAGCTACACCCAAAGAAGGAACACTGGGAAATGAATGTGAACTATCTGCATCTTTGTTTTTCTTCCCGGGTTATTTTTACCTTCTGAATCCAATTCTCCCTGTGAAACAATAGAACTGTTCAGTTCTGCAAATATATATTGTATCTAGGATATACTGCAACATATCTAACATATATAGGACTGCTTGCCATCTGGGGGGAGGTGGAGGGAGGGAGGGGAAAAATCAGAACAGAAACGAGTGCAAGGGATAATGTTGTAAAAAAAATTACCCTGGCATGGATTCTGTCAATATAAAATTATTATTAAATAATAAAAAAATATTGCAGGCTACAAAATCCTTTAAAATCAAGAGTATTTCTATATAATAATAACAAAGCACAATAAGCAATAATAGACAAGGAAATCTCATTCCAAGTAACTACAAAATTTCTTGAAATATCTGGGGATCAACCTACTAAAGTATACAAAAGAATTGTACAGATTCAATTATAAAGTATTTCTCATAGAAATAAACCACAACTTAAATAGCTGCAAGAATATTCAGTGCTTCTGGCTAGGGTAGGCTAATATAATAACCATGAAAACACTACCATAATTAATTTGTACTTTTAATAGTATCCCAATCAAATTACCACAACAATACTTTTTCGAACTTGGTAAGAGTTACAAAATTCATTTGAAAAAAACTGATCAAAAGATATAGTAAGTATATCAAAAAAAAAAATGATGAAGTGGGGAGTAATGGGAAACAGCATTTTCAGGCTCCAAGCTATATTATGAATGAACATTTATCAAAAATCACCTGGTACTGGTTAATAATCAGAGATAGCTCAATAGAACAGACTATATAGGAGAGAATCATAAGCAATGGAACTCAAGAATCAGGTGTTTAATAAACTGGAAAACATAAAATATCTAGGAAAAATTTTTTGATCCAATCTACTAAGAAAAGTGAAGATGGTCTGGCAGAAATTAGACTTTGACTAACACTTTATACCACATTCCATAATACATTCTAAATGGATATATGATCTTAACAGTAAAATTATAGTATAAAATGGTAAGAGAAACATCATATGCCTTTCATGACTATAGGTTGAAGACATATTCTTAAATAAAGAAGATAGAGGCAAATATAAAGATAAAATAGACAACTTTGGTAACTTGAAATTGAAAAGTTTCTGCACACAATGAATGCATCTAGGATAAGAAAGGAAGTGTTTAAATGGGAAAAAATATTCTTTGTATAAAATTTATCTGATAAGATTTTTTTTTGCTTTTTTTAAAAAAAAATTTATTTAATAATAACTTTATATTGACAGAATCCATGCCAGGGTAATTTTTTTTACAACATTATCCCTTGCACTCATTTCTGTTCCGATTTTTCCCTTCCCTCCGTCCACTCCCTCCCTTAGATGGCAAGCAGTCCTATATATGTTAGATATGTTGCAGTATAATCTGATAAGATTTGGTGTCCAAGAGAGAATATATAATCTCTCTACCTCCCTTTGTGTTTGTCTGTCTCTCTTTCTTGCCATACATATTTATGTGTGTGTTTATATATGTACACACACACACACACACACACACACACACATATATATATATATATATATATATATATATATATATATACCCATGTATATGTATACATATATATGCATATGCAGAAATATATATTTATGTAAATATGTGTGTGTGACTAATATGGTTCTCCAAAGAATTCCATAATATGTACAACTACATGAAAGAATTCTTAAAATTACCTTTCTCTTAAAAGGTAAATCCAAACAACTTTAAGGTTTCACCTCACAACCTGCATATTGGCAAAAATAACAAAAAGGACTATGGTCAGTGTTGAAGGTATTGTGGAATGATGGTGTGTTAATGTGATAGAACTGTGAAGTAGCATAACCATATGAGAAAGTTATTTAGAATTATACAAAGTGACTAAAATGTCTATATCTTTTGAACCAGAGACTCTGTTCCTATATTTATATCCCAAGTAAACCATCAAAAAGAAGATTATACCATATACTCTAAAGTATTTATAGCAGCATATTTTTTTTGTGATAGTTGAGAATTTTAAACAAAGTAAATGTCCATCATTGGTTAAACAAATTATGATATATGAGTGTAATGGAATATTATTGTGCTATAAGGAATGATGTATTTGATAAATACAGAAAACCATGGAAAGATAATTGTGAACTGATGTAGAGTGAAGAAGAGTAAAACAACATATATAATAGTTACTATAAAACAAATGGAAAGAGTGACATTCACAAAAATAAAAAGTTAATGTAACAAAATTATAAAGATCCACCAGGACTCAACTGAAGAGATATAAGCAGACACTCCCACCCCACCATTTTGTAGAGGCAAGAAGTCCACAGATGTTATATATTTTGTTCATGTTTTTGGACTTTTTCAATGTATTGATTAATTATATTAATTTTTTTTTGTTCTCTAAAAAATTGTTATAGATATTTAAGATAATTATAGCAATATAAAGAACAGGAAATATTTAAACTTATTTTAAAAATTTTAAAACACAAAAATAATAAGAGAAAGTTAAGATGAAGTAGTCATTTGTTCCTTCTGTGAACTGAGATTGTATCCACATGTGGTGTTAGATGATAGATCATCCAGACAGTATCAGGAGAAGTTCACAAATAACAATTTCAGGATTAACAAGGACCTCAGTAAAACATTTCTCACTAGAACATATGTAATAAGTTTTCATATAGTCAGCCTTTGCTTGAAGATTTTTAGGGACAGAATGAACCTAGTATCATTAAAAGCAACTCGTTTCACTTTTCAGTAGCTCTCATTGTTAGGAAACCTTTTCAGATAAGTGGTAGGGAGGGCCCAAACTATGGTTATGGCTGTGTAAGTAAAGAGATTGGTTTTGGTTTTGTATAACTGTTTGTTTTTGTCTTATCACAGGATTCTGTGAGTGGGTTATTGATGTTTCTTGTTTAAAAACAGTTCTTTTTTTTTTTTTAAGACAATTCTTGTTTTTTAAAAACATCAAGAAAACATTGAAAAGAAACATATTATTTACAAAAGCTTTTTCATATGCTTTTCATACCATCATCAAAACTGACCCCAATATATCTGTAACTTCTCAGATTTTGTAGACATGAAAAAGTAGACATATAGATTCTATAGGCATATGGATAGTTATTTAATAAATTGCCTTTGTGTCCGTATATATCTATATGTGTTGTGAACATATGTGTGCTTGTGTATATGTGATATGTTATCATAAGGACCATGATTTTTTCCTCAAGTGTTTGGTATCCTCTTTCTTTTTACTATCTTATGACTAGATCCTTCATTGTCCTTAAAATTGTGTCACTTCCAACATAGGCCTTTATGTATGTATTAAGTTTAGTCTAGATGTTCTTCCCATGTTTATTTTAGAACCATTTTTATTTTCTTGTGCAGCTTATGAAGGCCCATTATGTTAAAGTCAAACATGTTGACATGATAGCTTCTGTTGCTCTAATACAACCCATTTAGATAAACTGTCAGCCCCTAAAAATGAATAAATGAACAAATATGAAGATATTGCTTCTTACAATATTTTCTAGAGAAATTTAATCAATGCATAGTGGTTCACATAAGAAGGAAATAAAGAATCTGAAAACTTTCATAGCCAACAGCCCTCTATTGAGCTTATGACACAAAGATATATGACATTTACAAAACACTATAAAAGCAGAGATCAAAAGATTATATATTATGCCACAAAATAGTGAAGGATGTTTAAGGAGAAAAAGAATCTTCAAAAAACTTGATTTGAAGTTCAACTAAGTGAGATTTACCTGGAGTTTTTAAAAATGAAATTGATTTTTTTTTAAGTAATCTTTTTTTTGTTGTCAGAGGAAAATTGTTTTACAATTTCAGTATTAGCATTTGGATGTGCAACTGTTGCTTGAGAAGATGAAAGGCAGCTGGTTCCTCACTATAGTATATAAAAAAAATCTCAAGTACCTTGAATAGGGAAAACTTTCCAGAGGATGAAAAATATCAGCTAGGTTATTTTTTTTACCTAGAACAGAAGGTAACTAAAAAAGTTATACATTGACTGATATGTTTGTTTATTCATCTCTATAAAATCTAGATGAAAATGGTCTATAGACACTTAAAGTCATCTTCAATGAAAATATAATAAAGAAATACAAAAACTTTTGCGGTTAAAAGATTCAATGAGTTTATTGATTTTTAAGAGAGCATTAGAAATTGTTGAACAATTTTGACACTTGTGAAGACACTCCTCAAACAAGAGTTCTCTCTCCAGAGTATGTCATAATTATTTAAGGCTTCAAAACAGATATGAATAGAGAGACTTCATACCATTGCTCAGTGATATTTTTATACCAATGTGGAGTAAGTTGTTAAATAGGTATATTCATATTTGCCAGAGATGTTTGCAAGAGTCCAAAAAGGTGACATGAACATGGTTCTCAGAGAGGCTGATGATGAAATTCTCTAAAAGTTCCTATTTTCACATGACTTCCAGCCTCCAAACACTATCAGGTCTTCTCAGTGAAGTCTACATTAGTGTGGAGGACACTGGTATGTTCATCTATATCTAGAAAATTCTTCACATGGGAAATTTTGGTTTTTGCAAAAACTTTTCACCAAAAATCAAAATAAGCCAAAGAGCAATGTATCTACCAGCAATGTGATATATGTCGTCTATTTTTCTGATTTTTAAAATCTATTTTCCAAAATAAATATAAAAATAATTTTTAACATTCATTTGAAAATGTTTTTAGTTCCAGATATCAACTTTCCTCCTCTTTCCTCTTACTAAGAGAGCGAGCAATTTGATAAAGGTTATACATGTGCAGTTATACAAAAATATTTCCATATTTTTTTGAGGGGAAACACAGACTCTCCAAAAAAACACCCACCAAGAATATAAAAATTTTAAAAACTATGCTTTGATCTGTACTCACACTTCATCAGTTTTTTCTCTAGAGGTGGCTAGTGTTTTTTGTTTGTTTGTTTTATTGTGAGTCCTTTGAAATTGTTTTGGATCATTGTATTGCTGAGAATAGTAAAGTCATTTACAAAGCTGATCATCATACAGTTATTGTTATTACTATGTACAATATTCATGTAAGTCCAGGTTTTTCAGAAAGAATTCTGCTTTTTACTTCATATAGCATAATAATATTCCATCACAATCATGTACCAAAACTTGTTCAGCGATTTCTCAATTTGATGGGTGTGCCCTCAGTTTCCAGTTGTTTGCCATCTCAAAAAGGGCTGCTATAAATATAGGTCCTTTTCCTTTTTTGAAAAAATCTTTTTGAGATACAGACCTAGTAGAGTTATTGCTGGGTGAAAGGGTATGTACAATTTTATAGTTCTTTGGGCCTAGTTACAAAATATTTATCATTTTCCTTTTCTATCACACAAGTTTTTCTGATAGGTGTGAGATGGTACTTCAGAGTTTTTACTTTTTATTCCTTAAATCAATAGTTATTCAGCACACTTTTTCATATGATTATAGATAGCTTGAATTTCTTCTTATGAAAACTTCCTGTTCATGTCCTTTGACTATTTATCAGTTGGACAATAATTTGTATTCTAATAAATTTGACTATATATATTTGAGAAATGAAGTTTTTAATCAAAGAAACTTGTAAAAAATTTTCCCAGTTTTCCTTCTTTCCTTCTATATTTGGCTGCATTGGTTTTATTTATTTACCTCCTTTTTAATTTAATATGATAAAATTATCTATTTTACATTCCTTCATGTTTTCTATCTCTTATTTGGTAACAATTTTTTCTATTATTCATAGATCTGACAGATAAATAATTCCATGTTCTCCAATTTGCTATTGGTATCATCCTTTATGTTTAAATTGTATACCCAGCTGCTTGTCATCTCTATGATGACTTGCTTCTAAGTAGTGCTTCAGTATTCCAGTGGATCTGGGATCTCATCAATTTAGATAATTCTTCCAATAATACAGATCATGCATAACTTATGATCATATGTAATTAGTCCCCATGACCTCCCATCAGTCTCCTATAGAGGATCTGTCTAACTTGCTAAAGCTCTTTGTCCATGCATTTTAGCCTTTCTGTGAATTGTTTTTAATGGTGGACTTTTAAAAAAATGGCATAATACCTCTCTGTATTGGCCAGAAACTGGAAACTGAGTAGATGTGCATCAATTGGAGAATGGCTGAATAAATTGTGGTATATGAATATTATGGAATATTATTGTTCTATAAGAAATGACCAGCAGGATGGTTTCAGAAAGGCCTGGAGAAACTTACATGAACTGATGCTGAGTGAAATGAGCAGGACCAAGAGATGATTATATACTTCTTTTTTTTTTTTTTTAATAATTTTTTATTGATAGAACCCATGCCAGGGTAATTTTTTTTTTTTACAGCATTATCCCTTGCATTCACTTCTGTTCCGATTTTTCCCCTCCCTCCCTCCACCCCCTCCCTTAGATGGCAAGCAGTCCTTTACATGTTGAATAGGTTACAGTATATCCTAGATACAATATATGTGTGCAGAACTGAACAGTTTTCTTGTGGCACAGGGAGAATTGAATTCAGAAGGTAGAAATAACCTGGGAAGAAAAACAAAAATGCAAGCAGTTTATATTCATTTCCCAGTGTTCTTTCTTTGGGTGTAGCTGTTTCTGTCCATCCTTGATTAATTGGAATTGAATTAGCACTCTTTATCAAAGAGATCCACTTCCATCAGAATATATCCTCAAACAGTATCGTTGTTGAGGTATATAATGATCTCCTAGTTCTGCTCGTTTCACTTAGCAGATGATTATATACTTCAACAACAATACTATATGATGATCAATTCTGATGGACCTGGCCCACTTCAACAATGAGATGAACCAAATCAGTTCCAATAGAGCAGTAATAAATTGAACCAGGCACACCCAGCAAAAGAACTCTGGGAGATGACTATGAACCACTACATAGCATTCCCAATTCCTCTATTTTTGTCCACCTGCATTTTTTATTTCCTTCACAGGTTAATCGTACACTATTTCAAAATCCAATTCTTTTTGTACAGCAAAATAACTTTTTGGGCATGTATACATATATTGTATTTAACTTATACTTTAACATATTTAACATGCATTGGTCAACCTGCCATCTAGGGAAGGGAGTGGGCGGAAGGAGGGGAAAAATTGGAACAAAAGGTTTTGCAATTGTCAATGCTATAAAATTGCCCATGCATATATCATGTAAATAAAAAACTATAATAAAAAAAGGCATAATAGAAATTATCGATATATGACTGAGAAAAAGTGGTAGAATAGCTCAATGAAGAACAAAAGACCATATAAAATCTAAATTATACATAGCTACCTCTGAGAAAATAAAAAGATAAGAATATTGCTTTTGATTTTTGGCAATGTGATTAGATCTTCTGTAGAGGCATAGGAGGAAACATGATCAAAGATTGAATAGTACAAGAAGGAATAAAAATTTTACAATTCTTGTAGGTAGAATACAAATAAACAATGACAAGATTTCAGATTTCTTTGGAAAGAAAATTTGTCATATATCAAAATTATGCTAATACAGGTGACCCTGACTACTGTTCAGAAAACCTGATTATTATGTTAGGTAATAAAAAAATAATAATAATATAATTTGAATAAAATAATAGAAAAATAAAAATAGAAATTATATAATATTTTCCTTAATCTGCTCTAACTACTCAATTACACAAATACTTGCTGTGACTATGTAAACAATACTTCTTTTATCTGGTAATTAATTGTGTATTTGTCTCTTTTACAATGTTCCCCCATGGGGAAAAGAATAGCAAAGAATCAGCTATCAAAGTTGATTTTTTAAAATTTTAAGGTAATGGAATTTAAAAGAAAGTTAAATGACATAACTGTTGTTGGTCATTACAGAACTTCCTTGAAAAAGTATATTAAAAAAAAACCACATAGCTTACATTCACTAGTGAAATAGTGACATTTTGTTTAATGTAAGTAGATCTCTTGATAATTTTATCTAATTTGAAAACATGTCAAATTCTTCCTCACAGTTCTTTGTCTTTGTCATCAGTTCACTTATTTTTCAATAGAATTATAAAACCACAGATTTGTGAAGAGTAATGTATGGTGTATTTTAATGCTTAAACACATAAAAATTCTGAATTTTTAATTTTATAGAGGAGAGAGAGAATTCTGGGAGAAAATGGGCCATAATTTAACCAATTTAAACATAATTTAAAATGAAAGTTTCATCTACTTTAAATTAAGACCATTAGTATTTTCTAGGCAAGGTGATGGTCTTTAACAATACAAAGAATACTAAGTAGAGAAACGCAGTAAAACAATTTAAACTCCACCTCCCATTACATTTTGATGTGTATACTTTTGGAACATGTTTAGCACTCCTATTCTAATTGTTGTGGTCCTTTTTCTCATTATTATAGCCCTCTTAAAATCATACATGTGCATTTGTATTATGTAATGAACAAGTAAGGAAATAAGAAAAATTAGACAGTATAAAAGATTAGAACTTTTTCCTTTAAAAAAAACCCAGAATGACTTGTGAATTTCCAGTTAGGAAATTTTGATTATAGCATGTATAACATGAATTTGTGTAATACATTGGAAGTTGGAATGAAATAATTCTTTTTAAAGATTTCAGGGGATTTAACATAGTATTTTTAAAAAATAGTATTTTAAAGGGAGGACAGCAAATTTATTTTCGTATTTCTTTCTTCATTGAATTTGTTTCCTGACTTTTACTGATGAGACTTTCCATGTAGGAATAATTGGTTGACAACATTGGCTAATTCTGAGATAAAAACATGCATAATAAATATAAAAATAGAGGAAATAATATGTTTAATAACAGCTAAAAGCAACAACTTTGGGGAAAGTTCCTTTTTGGAAATTATATTCTTTTTTGGGTAATAAAGCCAATAGGAATGAAAACTTACAAAAAAAAAACTCACCACTTTTAATGTAAACAAACATTTATACAAATAAAGCTTTTGTTTAGATTTCTGTAATAGAGAAATTAATTTATTTCCCTTTATTCCCTCCATTTCTCATTGTTTTAGTTTTGCCCTTCCTTTGATTCTTTAATCCTCCATTCATTCATTCCTTCTTGTTAAAAATATCCTAACTTTAGGCATTGTAATTTTACCTCTTTTATCATGGTGCCTTTCATTTATTATCTTAATAAGAAAAATTATTATAAATAATTTTATAAATAAAAATAATTAGAAATATTTATTTAAACTACAATAGCAATAATATATTTTCTATGTCAGATGTGGTGGCCTATAATCTTTGATAATAGGAAGATTGAGGCTAGTGGATTGCTAGATCTCAAAGAGGTCTATGTCACAGAGAATCAGGTGTTCTGACTGATTCTAGTAACAATATGGTGAACCTTTGGGACAAGGAGCTACCAGGCTTACTCACCAGGGGGAGTGAATTATTGACTCAGGTAGGAAGCAGCATGTCAGAGTTGCCCTGATTATCAGATATATTCTTAGAAATAAGAAAATAAATTTGCTGTCCTCCCTTTAAAATACCATTTAAAAAAAATACTACATTAAATCCCCTGAAATCTTTAAAGAGAATTATTTAATTCCAACTTTCAATGTATTACACAAATTCTAGAAGAGTAGGAAGAAAATGATAAAGAAAAAAGTAAGAAGTAGGAAGAAAAATGAAAAGGAGAAGAGAAAGAAGAAATTTTATTAATAAAAGCTGAACTTTTACAATGTTAGATTATAGGAGACAGGTTATAAAAGTGGCTCAATATATACACACACATATACATACATATGTAACATTTAAATGTACAGTGAAATAGTTTATGTGCCTCAGGTTCAAAACATGTATCCTTTCTTTGCCAACTTATATTGTAAAATGTGGATGACATTCAGACATACTTGAAATATTCATGTAAACAGTATTTTTTTTTCAGAAAAACCACCAAAATACTGGCCTAATTTGGTCCACAAAACATGTTAATAAGCTAACTGACTTTATAGTGAAGTTTCTCAGGAACAATATTAATCTGTCAGAAAAGCAATAAATTAGGCACCTGTATATTACGTGCCAGACACTATGATAAGCACTGGCTAGCACTATTATCAGAGAGAGGCAATTAATGTTGAATAGTACTATAGCAGGATTGCAAACAATACTTTCCAGTGGAGATTGGTCACACTACATTATTTGTAGTGCAGAATTAACTCTTGTCAGTACAAACTTATGCTTGAATAATATAGTTAGTTGAAAGAGAATTTAAAAAATATTATACAGCTTCCATAACTAGGAATTATATAGTATCTCTGCTACATAATTGCTTCAAAGTGTGATTCTCCAAGTTAATTTTGATGGCAAAAATTCCATTTTGAATCATCTATTACAGCCAGAGCCAGGATAAGATGAAGAGATGGCACCTGTAGAGATGGCATGTGTGTGTGTGTGTGTGTGTGTGTGTGTGTGTGTGAGAGAGAGAAAGAGAGAGAGTGAGAGAGAGATTTGGAACAGTACTATCTAGGGTTCTTACTGGGTGGTGCACTTCAAATGGTCAACTCTGTAGGACTACTGACTTTTAATGTAACACTTCCAAATGTGAATATGATGGTGATACTTTAAATGACAATAATGATAATAGCTCAGATATGTAAAATGTTTTTACAATTCACAAAGGGCATTCCTTACAACCTGGTGATGTTGAAAGTACAAGCTGTAGTATGGTTGTATTATTAGAAAGCTTAAAGATGATCTAGCAGTCATGGAGAATTCATTAATAGAGAGCAGGCGAGAAGGGTGGAAATAAGTTACAGAAAACAAATGATTTTTTTTTTTTTGTAATTTGGTTGATTTGGATTATATCCAGATGCTTGCTGAAGTTTTAGTTTTCACACCATATAAATTTTGAGAAGAGAAGGGAAGATAAGGATTGGAATTGGATTGATGAATGGATTCGTCTCGTATTAGAATTGGAAGAGAGTTAAGGAAATATAGGAAATTATTCTCTCCAGTGTAAATCAAATTTCTTCCACCGTGTTGTGCCAAGGAAAACTGCTTAAGATTCAGATTATGGTCTACGTTTAGGACTCTCCAAAGTGGGGGATAAAGAAAGTATTCACTCTATAATGAATCATATATGGACAGGTAATTTATTCTTCTATCAAAAAGGAATGCTAAACATAAAACTCATAAGTACTTATTAGCAGAATGAACACTACTTAATTTGTTCTACTAATAAGTACTTTTATATTCTGATATGAAACTAATATTTAAGTCTTATCAGAACAGAAATCATTTTACATTTAGCCTTGGACCAATTCTTTCATTGATGGGTGACCTCTCCGGTACAGGAATATCTCCTGCCAGTAGTCAATTGATGGATCCCAAGGTCTTTTAAATTAACAAGGTCACTTCTAAGTCTATATATGTATATTTTAGAGTACTTATTCTCTTAGTCAGAAAATGATAAAAGAGGCAAGATGGTCACTTGTCATCTCACAAGACAAGTCCCTCAACAGTGAATCACTTGTAAATAAAAGCAGACCCCTAAAAGTTCCTATAGTTAATCAGAATAAGGAAGAACTACTCCTAGTGTGTATTTTTGTTGAGAATTTCCCTGCTACCTTTGGTTGGTTTACCATGTCTTTTTTTTTCCTTTTCTAGTCTAGTTTCAAAGTTCCTTTTTCAAAAATTCATAAGCCTATTGAGAAAAGACTAGACACAAATATAGGTAGATACATTATTTGCTGTCTGCCTTCATTTTATTTAGAAAATGCTTGTGAAACTGGATCAAGATTAGTTTTGATCCTTTATAGAAATACATTTTAAAAAGAAAAATGATGTTTTGAGGTTGGAAATAATAATAATATGAAGTATTTATAATATCAATCCCTCATTTGATATATTTTTCTGAAGTAATTTTAGTGGGTAATTTTCTTCTTTCTTTCTTTCTTTTTTTTTGGCTAGGTAGTTGGAGTTAAGTGACTAGTAAGTATTAAGTCTCTGCGGTCAAATTTGAACTCAGGTCCTCCTGACGTTAAGGCTCCGATATTTCACTGCCTGGATAATTTTTTAAAAACATAGTTGATAGATTTTTTTAAGTAAAAATTTTTAAGATCATTTTCCCAAGAGTCCTTTATGTTCCTGGCCCATCCTTTGAGAGTCTATATGATGTTCATACTGTGAGGAAAATATAGTATTTATTTTTTTAACCTATTCTCATGGTGGTAGCCTCTCAATTGGTCAAGAACATAAAAGAGAATGTTTTTTTTCTTTCTTTTCAGATCATGCCTCCTTTTTGAATCACATTTTGGCTCTGCCAGTACAAAGTAAGAAAATATTTTTTAAAAGTTAATTCAAGCCTAAATCTTATTTACATCGTAATTATACTAGTATTTCTTAAGGCTTGTAAAGTTTACAAAGTGTTTCAGAAGTATTATCCATTTTGTCTTCAGTATCCCTAGGTGCTATTGTTTTATCATTTTAAAAATGAAGAAACTGAGGCCCAGGGAGGAGTTGAAGAGATTTTTTTGGAGTCACATAACTAAATATCTGCAGGTATGTTTGAACTTGTGTCTTCCTGGTCCTGGGCAAGTTAGGTGGTGCATTGACAAAAGCATCAGGCCTGGAAGACCTGGAGTTCAAATATGGCTTCAGTCAGACACTAGTTGTGTGACCCTGGGCAGGTTACTTTACCCTGTTTGCCTTAGTTGTTCATCTGTAAAAATAATCTGGAGAAGGAAATGGAAAACTACTCCAGTATTTTTTATCAGGAAAACCCAAATGAAGTCACAGAGAGTCAGATTCAACTGAAAAATGACACAACAACACAATGTTATTCCCTTTGTCTAAAAAGTGCTGGTTTACCAGCACGTGACCTACTCTTTTATAACTCATTTCTCCCATCAGGCCTTTTAAATGTGCTTTTACCTGACTTTAGTCATTCTTATTCCTCCTGGAGAAGGAAATAGGAAACCACTCTAGTATCTTTGCTAAGAAAACCTCATTGGGGTCACAAGAAGTCAGACATGACTGAACAGCAACAAAAATCTTCCTGGTTCAGAGTGCAATGCTTCTCCACTACATCACTTAGCTGTCATCTGATTATTCCTGTGTGTGTATGCGCGCACGCGCGTACATATGTGTGTGTATATATATTACTAAGATCTATATATTGACCTGCTTATCTTATAATTGTGTTTTAAGTTTTAAAATCTAAAGTGACAATAATGGACAAATTTTTTCCTTCTTAGGAAACTTTTAACATATATTTTCAAAGCCCCAAACCAGCCCCGTTTGTGTCATTTTTTTCCCCCCTTTCACGGTTTTTCTTCTGCCTTTCAGGCAAGAAATAGACTGCATTTAGAGCTGACTTCTTGGTTAGAGTGAAATATACCTGGTGTCAGAGGAAAATATATTAATATTTGTTTGCAAAATCAGAACCAAGTTTATGAATTTTATGCCTTTTTTTTTTGGATGAGGTATTTGGATTTGGGCTTGTAGTTTATCTACTAATTGATAATTTTATATTGAAGATAATAAAAGATCTGAACTTTTATCACCTGGCTGCATTTGGGAAGAAGATCACCACATTTTGGCGCCCTAACAGGGACCGACAAAATCCTGATTCCAGGGAAGGCACCCAGAGAGAACTTTTATAATATTTTAAAGAAGAACAAGAACCCAACATTTGAACGCCAACATTTTGGCCAAAATGTGGTGAGCTTTTTCTTCTCAAAGCACAGCCAGGTGATAAAAGTTCAGATCTTTTATTATCTCCAATATAGCCCGGTTAGCTTAGTGGTCTATCTCTCTGCTTGGTTTCAAGAGCTCCCTCCGAATGTTGCCAAATCCAAGGATTCTGGTCCTTCAGCCTCTGCCTCTGCTTTCTTCTGCCTCCAACCAGCACAGAGATGGAATGAATCTCTTGTCTCCTTCACTTGGGGCTCGGCTAGCTTTCTGGTGAATCTTTCAGACCAGCTTGGTCTCAGTGGGGGAAGTGCAGGAGCCCAGCCACCTACCACAGTGGTGTGAGATGAAGATGAATCTGGTTGTCCACTGAACTCTCGACTCGTAGCTTCTTCCTCTGAAAACTCTTATTCTGCCACCAGCCAGCCAAGTGGAAAATATTCTGCCTTGCCTCGGAGAGAGGGCTTCTGGTGTAATTCCGCTGAAATCTCGACTTGTAGCTTCTTCACTCTGAAAAACTTCTTTGACTGGCCCATTGAAGCTCTATTTATGCTCCTTCAAGAGAGGGATTGTGGGTTTTCTCCCATAGTGCTCTCTGGCCCGAAGAGCTTCAAGGGAGGTGTGAACTCATAAAGTTACAAAGTTTACTTTGTGAAACTCCCATACTTGTGAACTCCAATGAGTAAAGGTGTGAACACAAGCATTGTATTAATTAGTCCTACTTAGTACCTTGTTTCAGGTTCTGCCCAAAACATCTTCTTGTAAGATTGGATCAACTCTAATTAGTTAGCAGTTTGTAAGGATTCCAACACACATTGACAAAATCATAGTGTCATAGACCAATTTGGCAATCTTGTAAAGCCTATAGACCCCTTCTCTCTAACCCTGGAATTCAATAATACATAAAATTTAGTCTTATAGATTGTAAGGTATAATTAGTTAATATTTGTGAAACACTTTGCAAAATTAAAAGAACTATAAACAGCACAACTACTACTTACTTATCTTTACCTACTCTCTGGTCTAATTGAACTCAAGAGTTTCTTCAAGACTTTCATAGGTCTAGTTCAGCTTATATCTTTGTATTCCTGAGTTAGTTTCCTGAGGTGTATTTGTTGGTTCACAGTTGCTTCTTGGGAACTAAGCATTAGAGTCCTGCAGATGGTTTTTCTTAGCTACCAATGATGTCTACATACAAATAGTCTAGTTTTCCTAATTAAAAAGAGTTTTTAAAACCATTTGTTAAAATTCTTTTAATTTTGCTTGATTTTAAATTCTAAGACTTTGGCTGTAGTGTAACTGTGTGTGTGTGCAGTTCAGAATCTTGCAATATTCTTCACAGCAAAACTCTGAGTCCTGTCTTTGTTTACTAATTCAAAGAGAGAGACAGAGACAGACAGGCTTTTTTGTTTTCCTTGTTAGCTTCTCAAATATACTTTTGGCATTTTTTTTTTTATGGCCAAAGTCATAAGAAGATCACAGTCACCTATATTTTATGTTTTCCACACTCAATTTTCCATCATAAGTCTTCAGTCAGAAGAAAATTCAAGCTTTGTTTTCAAACTTCCTCCACAAAATACAGTTGCTTCTCCTATAGGCTTTAACAGTCTTCCAATATAGATTAGATTAACGAGCTCTAAATATAAAAGTTGCTCTTTTAAAAATTATCACTCTCCCTTTTCCATAGATTTAACACAAAAATGAAGTTTTAAAAGAACTGCTATGAGAACAGTTTTATAAAATATTTTGTTTCTTTTAATTGTGGTCAAGAAATCACTTTATTAAGCATCATTGTTAAAAACACTTGGCCTAGGATTCTATGTTTCTGAGCTTGGACCATTTGTCACAGTTATATCCTATATTACCTTTTATTCCATAACTAAACCCTGAAAAGAAAATGTTTAAGAAAAGAAATACAACTTCCTAATAAAGTTCAAGAAGACATCTTTCTTGCCATTTAGTTCATTTGAAAAATTTGAATTTTTAACTTCTCCTGAAAACTTACTAGAATACAATTTTGTCATGAGAACATAGCCACTGACCTCTTATAAGAAGAATGTTAAAAACAATCAGCCTTTTGGACTGAGGGTTGGCTATTTTGCCCTGATTTCTGCAGGCTAGTGACCTCTAAAACTTATTATATTTGAGCCCACTTAATATCCAGTCACCTAATGGAGGCACATTTCTATCCATGAAACCATTTTGTGTTAATTCAGTACAATTTTTCCCATTTAATATCAATTGACACTAAACTATTTCCTGTCCAATGTCAATTGAAAATCACTGATTTCCTGCTAATACAGCACTTAGTGTCAATTTCTGCATACTGCACAAGCATTTTTCAATTAGCAACACCATATAATTTTTTGTTTTTGGTTGCTTGCATGGCTTGTCTATGTAGTAGCAATGTGAAACAAAGACACCAGAAGGAGAAAATGATGATTTTACTCCTTGGCATTAAGGAATTAAAAAAAAAAACCCTGCATAACAATTTCATTTTCAAGTTTTAGAAGGTCAAATCATTTATTGGGAAACTTTGCAAGATGTCAAGCAATATAATAGTAAATTGATGTTAACAGTAACTAGGGCTTGAGTTTTTGTGACGTTTGGCCATAACATTCAATAAAGTGAAAATAGCAAAGAGCTATTGTCTACAAATTTTCATACTAGTGCTTTGAATTCTTATGATTCAAATTAAAGAAATGTGTTATAGGAATACTATAATATAGTAGAAAGAGCCCTGGATTTGAAAGCATAGACCTTGGTTTTAATCCCAACTGTGCTACTTACTTATAACCTTTCTAGATCCCTTGTTCCATCTGAAAAATGAAGGAGTTAGAATACATCAATTAATTCTAAGGTACTTTCTAGCTCAATGATCTTGTGATTTTATGATTTTCTTAATAAAAATTTCTTTAAACTTCAGGAGATCTGTACTTTCAACCTGAGTATTCTTTGCACTGATGTATATTCCAAATCCCATCACACTTTTATTGATCATTTCATGAGTTACTCTCACCCAAATCAATCAAAAAAGTAGTTGGTCAATACAAAAGTGATAAACCTTCCAATTATGAGCCTTTCCAGACTCAACTGAACTATTCCTTAGAGGATAGACAAGCATAATGAACTTTTGTCCATTTCTTAGACATATTACAAGAAAGAAGGACCAGGCAGAATGGATTTTTTTTCAGATTCTTGTTATTTTCTTTAGGTAGCTTTAAAACTGAATATAGCAGAGAAATGTAAAGGTCTCCCAGGTAGAATTGCTGATTCACATAATGTAGAGAAATCTAGGTATAACCTTTCAGTCAGTTAAGCAGTCATTCACTCAACAATTATTTGTTAAATGCCAAATATATAGACCATAAACCATACTAGGTGCTAGAGACATAAAAGTAAATATGAAACAGTAAATACTTGCAACAAATTTATATTCTGAGTCAGACAAGTATGTGGTGTGTGTATGTGCATATATATGCATATTTGTACAACATGAAGTTAATAAATCTATATGTATACATACAAAGTATTTAAATATAAGGTACTCCAGCAAAATAACTGTTTGGACATGTATACATATATTGTATTTAACTTATACTTTAATATATTTAACATATATTGGTCAACCTGCCATCTGGAGGAAGGGGTAGGGGGAAGGAGAAGAAAAGTTGGAACAAAAGGTTTTGCAATTGTCAATGCTGAAAAATTACTCATGCATATATCTTGTAAATAAAAAGCTATTATAAGAAAAAAATTTTAAAAATAAATATAAGGTACTCTTATAGGGAGGGTACTACTAGCAGGAAAGGCTTCATGTAGAAGTAGTGTCTACGCTACATATTAAAGTAAAGGAAAGCTCTGTGAGATTGAGGTAGGGAATGAGTACATTCTAGGCATGAGGGAAAGTCAGTGCAAAGATTCAGATAGGGAACAGAGTTTAGTAAGTGAGGAATGGAGGGAAGGGTGATTAGCTGGATTGCTTAGTGTGAAAGGGGAATAATAATTCAATAAGACTGAAAATGTAAGTTAGGACAAGATTGTATGGGCTTTTAAAAGCTAAATAGAATTATATATTATTCTAGAAGCAATAGGAAGCCACTGCAGTTGATTGACTAGGGGAGTCATCTGTTTAGATCTTTACTTAAGGAACATTACTTTGGTTTCCATGGGCAGAATGGACTGGAGTAATGAGGGATTTGAAGTGAGTTTACCAATTAGGAGCTGTTGGAATAATCTAGATGAGACGGGATGAAGGTCTGAACTGTGATGATAGCATGTGAGTGGAGAAAAGATTCAACTGGGTAAGATTTTACAAAGGTAGAAATATCAAGATTTGCTAACTGATGGAATATGTGAGGGGAGGAAGAGTGAGGAGTCAAGGATAATGCTGAGATTATGAACTTGAGACCCTGGAAGAACAGTAGTATCTTCAAGAGAAACAGAAACAATTCTAAGAAAGGAGTGTTTAGAGGAAAGATAATTTGAGAAATGGTGAATTTAACATTTCTCCAGGACATCTAGTTTGAAAATCTAATAGCCAATATTAATGAATAGCTAAAATTCAGGGGGAAAACTGGATCTGGATATGCAGATGTAGAAATCATCTACATAGAGATAATAATTAAATTGGCAGAAAAATTGAGAAGGTTAGATAGGGGGAAGAAAGAAGAGGACCTAGGACAGAATCTTGGGGAATTTACAGAGTTAGGGGGGCGTAATGTGGATGATGATCCAGTCAAGGAGACTCAGAAGGAGCAGGTAAACAAATAGGAGGAGAGAAAGAGACAGACAGACAGACAGACAGGCAGAGAAAAGAAAAGACTTAAGAGAGAAAGAAGAGAGGTGAAATGAAAAATCTAGAAAGGAAAAGAAAGTGGGAGGATGGTTAACATTGACAATGTTAACTTTGTCAAGTGCAGCAGATAGTCTTATTCTTAATCCTGATCTTCTTCAATTTATTTGACAATTGAAAAGATAATTGACAACTTTGGAGACAATGGTTTCAGTTAAATGATTTTTTTTTCCCAAAAGTCAGATTGCAGATAGTGAGGACTAAGGAGAATGGAAGTGGAAGCAGCTAGCATAGACAATTTTTTAAAGGAGCTGTCTTTAAAGTAGACTAGATAGAAGACTATTATTTTGGAGGTGTTCAAGATTGTTCACAGGAAGATAATGGACACATACTCACAGAATTGATATGACCTCAGATTTCTTGACAAAAAGTCATTTATTAGGGGGTAAATAATAAAGAATTTGAGATATTAATGCAAGAAAATAAATAGGAGCTTATACATGTCTTTGAGACCAATGATATGGGATTAATGACTGAAATACTGTAATGGAAGTTTGTTTAAAAAGAACAGATTATTAGTCTATAGAGTAGTGCGATAAGTCATGAAAATATGGACCTATGTAGAAGTCCATGAATTGGAATGAGTTGAGGAGAGGTAGGAGAGGGGAAACATGACAGACTATTTGGGTAAAAATAAAAGAAAGGAAAAAACACGAATTATTTCATGCCATTTCAGTTTCTGGCACCTAAATGGAAGAAATTGGTGATATGTCCTAACTCTATAACAAGGCATACGATTGTTATGAAAGGGAACTTCCAATGATCTAAGCATGTATAAGAGAGATTTTCTGCTTAAAACATCCTCTGATAAATTCTTGACTTGCTTACTTTTTCTAAGAAGGTAGAATAGATAATGAAAGGACCCATTTCCTAGTTCTGGTATAGTGGAAAGCACATTGGTTCTGGAGCCAATTCTGGCTTGCTATATGTTCTTGTTTGGCCTATAAGCTAAGGATGGTTTTTACATTTTTTAAAAATAATTTTATTTAAAATTTAGAAACCAGTTTTATTTTCCAGACCATGCAAAAGGGTGATGGTTATATTTTAAAATGTTAAAAATCATTCTTAGATCTCAAGATATACAAAGAGAGGTGTCAGACTAGATTTGACCATACATACCCACTCTGCTCACATAATCACAGAATTTGAGAGATGAAATTGAACTCAGTGGCTATTTAGTTCAACATGTTCATGAAAGGAATTTCTAATCTAACCTATCCTAGAAGAGATCAGTCAGGAAGACTTGCTTTTACATCTTTAATAGCTCTGTGAACTTGGGCAAATTTTCTCTGGATTGCAGTTTCTTCAACTATAAAATGAAGAGATTGTAGTAGATAGTTTTTGAGATTACTTCTATCTCTAGAACTCATATTCTCTGATCCTAAAGGTAATAATATAGTTGGGATTCAATAAGATATTTATCACAGTTACTAATTATATGCTTGTAGACAAGATAGAGAAATAGATTGGAAGATAGTATAGTTAAGTAGATTTGGAGTGGGTTGAACGACTAGGTCCAAAGAATGATAACTAATGAAGAGATGTCAAATTGGATGAATGTTTCTAATGACCACAAAACTGACAGGAATAACTAGAGCACTGGATAATTGCTTTGAAAATTAATAAGTATTTGTGTCATCTATCCCCTGGGATGGGAAGGAGGGAGGACTTGGTGGTGATTAGAGCAGTTTCTGAGCCTGAGAGAGGTGAGACTTACCTGAGTGAGAAGGAATGGAGTCTGAAGAAAAATCCTAGTGAATGTAAACCAGACTGGCTTGGGAACTTGGTTTTATCCTTAATGTCATAGTGGAGCCAAGTATTAAAGCAGTGATTAATTCTATATAGGATGAAGAGGAGGCTAAATACTAGTGATGTTGATAACTTCACTGTTGGCTAATTTAATCTGTTTCTTCAACACTTTAATAACCATTTTAGAGTCAGTCATGTGTATCCTTTGCACTTGCCTAGCAGAAATATGTGAACATGATTACAGGCCAGACTATTTGTAATCCTTCCTGACTTAATGTTGGCATCAATAAGTCTATGACCTCTGATAGCTTAGTGGATTGGATTGGTCAGATGAATCTATCAAGATAAAGTATAATGGGGAAAAATGTATATTAGTCTTGGGTTTAAAAAATAAACTATGTAAGTTTAGGATCAAGGAAAAATGAATAGAAAGCAGTTATTGTAAAAAAAGAGCTGTAATGTTTTTATATGTGTGTGTATGATGTTTAATCTCACTCAGTAGTATAAAGTGGTAACCAGAAGATGTTAAAGCTAAGTAATCTTACTCATTGTGTTCTGTCTTGGTCAGGTCATGTCACATCTATGATATTTTCTGAAAACCACATTTAGGAAGGGTATTGATCCTTTTAGAAAGAATGTATGTTCAGAAGAGGGCGACTAGTATAATAAAGGGACTGCAAAGTACTCCAGGAAGTGATTCACTGGAGGAATTAGGAGTATTTATCTTAGAGAAGAGAAGACTCAGGGGAACATGATTACCGCCTTCATATATTTAAGGCATTGATTTAGTACTTTGCATATTCTTGAAATGAACTTGGTTCAGACTCCATTCCCATTTGCTAGAAACTCCCTCATAGTTACTATGTTTTTTTACATCACTACAATATTCCCTAAGCTGTACCTTACCTATTACAACCTGCATATGTCTTTGCATAGTTAGATACATCCTTGACTTCCAATGATATTATAGTTCTCCAGAAAGACCCTTCCCCAGACAATATTTCACCTCCCTTAAGGATTTGAAAATAGGAGAACCAAGAAGTGTTTCTGAAAGTGATTAATGTAGAATTTTAGTAAGGGAGTGGAATGGAAGAGTCAGGAAATGTTATTGAAGGTGATTAGTATATGATGATAGAATTTAAAAGTCATGTAGTCCAATCCTTTTATTTTATGGATGTGAAAATGAAGAATTACATAGTGTGTCCTTGAGTATGTGACATTTTTGTTGGGTTCAGTTTCCTCAATTTTGGACTCAATTTTAAGGCTATTTCTATTCCTAACGTGAGTTTCTGAACAATTTTCAGAAAATTTTCTGAGTATATTGCTTACCTAAGAAAAAGGAAATATCTTTGAACTATGAATTAATTATTAACTAGAAAAAATACCCAAGTATTCATCTGAGGGCACAGAAGATTCATCATAAGAATGCCTTTGTTTCCCGAGCACCAATCTCTGAGCCTCTGAGTATAAAGAAGATTTTTAACAGTAGTTATATTTTTACATCCTGACAGATGGTCAAGAGGTAACTAGAATTATAGAATTTCAAAGTTAAGAGTAGATCTCATATCTTCTAATTCATCCTAAAGACTGAGCAAGAATTTCTTCTTTGATACAATTATTAAAAATTTTAAAATACTTTCTTTTAAAAGTGCCTTAGGTAATTACTAGTTTGAATTATATTTTATGAATGGATACATAGCACTTCTCTTTCTTCAAAATTTTAATATTAAAGCAGTATAAGATTCTTCTTAAAAGCAAAAACTGTGTTGAGTTCTTTGAACAGAAGCAACATTGCAAATAGATGCTATTTGGAGGATACCAGGAAGATTCTCTGAAACCTTCCTATCCTCAGAGAGGTCCTCAGTCAATCTGGCAAAATACTTATAATTACCACTCTTAAAGATTCATTCCTTTATATTTAAGAATTGTATGTTCAGAAGTTCCCTTTGAAAATGCAAGTCCCCCTGAAAATTGGAAATATAAGCTATTACGTGTTTACATATCTTTGTATAAATTTTAATTTATACGACTGTTGCTCAGGGTATGTCTAACTGAGAAGAAGGCCAGGAGGAACTTGTGACATATTGATTTGGAATCAAGATCATTTTCCATGGTAAATTAAATTTGTTGTATTAAATTGGGGGAGACAGAACATTCAAGTGGTAGTAAGTGGGCAGCAAGGTGCAATAGGAGGGCCTTGAGTGTGTAGGAAAGATAAAGAACCATAGAAGCCTCAGTGGGAGGGACT
Source organism: Antechinus flavipes (assembly GCF_016432865.1). Taxonomy (NCBI): domain Eukaryota; kingdom Metazoa; phylum Chordata; class Mammalia; order Dasyuromorphia; family Dasyuridae; genus Antechinus; species Antechinus flavipes. Next base: position 308,197,727 of record NC_067400.1, on the reverse strand, counting down.
GACCAATAATTATTTAATTCAACAAGCATTTACAAAGTGCCTACTATATAGAAGGATTTTTAAATTCATCTTATTCTCATTTTTCTCTATGGAATTAAGATGCAAGTGATCTAGGGACTGATTATTATCTTATTATTATTATTTTCTTTTTAAGGTTCTACAGACTATCAATCAGGTTGATTAAATAACTGTTTTTTGTAATAGAATAGAATATTTTACTAAAAACTTATCATCTGTATTTATATGGAAAGCATTCTAAATACAATTCTAGTATCAGAGAGGACCACAGAGATGATTTATACCTTATCTATTCCCAAATACAGTCTGTTTACTTGTTTTGAAAGCTTTTCATTTATTTTATTTGGCATGGCAACATCTATTAAAATGTTGTTCTTAAATGTTTATAAACCATATTTATATTTGTATGATTTCTTGCAATAATTAAATCTATAATAAAGTGTTTATAAGTTGGGTTTTCCCAAATATTTTGAGGTCTACATTTGCACTGTGGACATTTGTTGTCTTTTGTCCTTGAAAGTAGTGAGCTTCTGATGAATAATTCTAGCCATCAATTCATGCCTTGCTAGGCATTTGATAAATCCTGTCTCTCTCTCTCTCTTTCTCTCTCCCTCTCTCTCTCTGTTTCTCTCTCTCTCTCTCTCTCTCTCTCTCTCTCTCTCTCTCTCTCTCTCTCTCTCTCTCTCTTTCTCTCTCCCTCCCTCCCTCCCTCCATATATATACATATATATATATACACATACACACACACATATAATTTTTTTTTTTTACAATCCACATTGATGTGTTGCACATTTTCTACTGTTCCATTGCAGAATAAACATTGATCACTAAATCTGGGTTCTTTGAGGATAACTTTTCTGTAATTTCTGGTAAACCTGAAGTATCATCATAAATCTTACCGTTTTTATTAACAAATCAACATGACCATTATTTGTTCTCTGCGTCTTTGTCAAGATATTTTTGGCTTACTTCATACAAATGCCACCCACTGATTTCACTCTTGGATCTTAGCCATTTCAAAAGCTCCGTCCTGAGTTCCAAACATTTTGAGGTATATTTGGCAAATTCTAAATTGTGTATCTCTTGTCAAATCTTTAACATTGCTTCATGAAATTATGCCTGATTATTCCAAAAGTATTTCTGTAAATTTTCAACATCTCATGTGCTGTGAGAATCCTTCCTTTTAACTTGATACCTACCCTTAGCTCCTTTCTCCTTTTTGGTGAGGAAATGTTCCTTTTTTATAGTTGCCTTAATGGCCCAGTGTATTATTAATATTGTATTAGTTTTGTGAGGTTCAAACTTGTTATAGCCCATTTTACAATTCTGAAAATACACATTATGCCTAGTATTAATAATGTGTTAATTGCTTTAAACACGATCTTTTCATTCAGCTTTGATTTCAGGATGCCAGTAAGCCTCTTAATTTATTCAGTCACAGCTTTCTCCTTTATATTTCTAAGCTCAGAGGTTCTTGCCTGATAGAGATCCAGGTATTTGTAGGTATTACTTTCATCTGTTGATTTAATGTGGCTACTAGATTCAAGCTCAAAGCCTCAGTCTCTATCTTTCCTTACGATTTTATATTTCTTGAATCCAAAGGACATTTTGATATCATTTAAAAAAGATTTCACAAGATAAAATGATCAGTTTAATCTGTTTTTGGTAGAGCTACATAGCTTTATTATTATAAGTATCTTTATGTTTAACCCTATTCTGGGGCAATTTAGGTATTCACATATGTGAATATGCCAGAGTGGGTGATGGAATAGGCAGAATCCTGAATCTGAGTTCAGATCTCACCTTAGACACTAACACGGTGATGTTAAACTTGTTAACTTGTCTAACTCAGTTTCCTCATCTATAAAATGTGGATAATAATAGTTCTTACCTCCAGGTTATTGGGAGAATAAAAATGAAATATTTATAAAATGCAATGCAAACCTTAAAGTACTGTATAATTATTAGCCATTATTATTGAATCCTACCTAAGATACTAATGTGATTCTGAATGAGTTACTTATAATCTTCCTGGGTCTTACTGTAAAATGAAGGGCCTAGTCCTAGATGAATTAAGGTCCCTTTTTACCAGTAACTGTAATCATTTTAGAGATCCCAAAAATAAATAATGAAGGATACCAATCATCCAGGTTATGACATGCAATCAGGTCACCAGCCCAAATAGCTAGTCCATATTTCTAAGACAAGTATTGCCAACAGATGAATAATGAACCCAGAACTAAATAGTTGGGAGAGAACAGGCTGGATCCTATCTGGGAAAAACCAGTGTTCTCAGTGATGCCACAGGGTGGCCAACACAGTGCCAACTGTTTAACTAAACAAAGAAACTTAGTTAAAAGGTTGTTTCAAAATTCATAAAACCTTCATATCTAATCAAAACTATAAATAATCTAAAAGTTCAGGGTTGCCACCTCTAGTGAGCATAAGTAGCTAATAGTTTGTGGTCATTGTTTAACCACTGGCTCTTGAAAAATATTTACCAGCTAATTTCCTTCCTTCGGAACTTTCTAAAGTTTGATTATTTGACAAGTCAATAAAGAAATATCTGCCTTTTGGCATTTGTAGCTTTCTGAGGGATAATACCTACTGTAAAAATTCACAACCAATATAAGGTGGTTTCCAACACTGCCATTGCTTTTAATGGTGTTGACTTTCATGCATTAAAAGTTGTAAAAGTTGTTATCCAAGAAATATATTATTGAAAAAGGAGTTGATCAGTTAGGGAGAGTGCACAGAACAATAAAATAGCAATGGTTGCATTCTGTACTATTGGAGCAAGTACCTTCTTAGTTAAGATCCTTCATCCTTTGATAAATTGAAATATATGGAATTCCTAAAATCTGTGTTCAATCTAAGATTTTGTTAAAATATTTACAATGAAAGGAAATAATTCTATTCAGTTTTCAGGAGGTGTCTCAAAATTTTATTTCTTAAAAAACATTCTTTGAAGCTTTTCTCTTAGTATGGAAGAGTTAATTGTATTCAAAGACAAATTCAGTTTTATAACCAAAGACAATCCCAACTCAAGACCACTTATCTAAAAAAAAAATGCATGTAAATTTGTTAATCATTCATTTCTGTTAGTAAACTTTTATTAAGGACTTCTATGTTTTAGGCACAGTGCTAAGAGCTGGGGGTATTCAGAAAGGCAAAAAACATTTCCTTCCTTCACAGTCTAATGGAGGAGACAATATGTAAATGTGTGTGTGTGTGTGTGTGTGTGTGTGTGTGTGTGTGTGTGTGTGTGTGTGTAAAATCGATAGAGGGAAGACAATAGGTTTAAGGAATTAAGGGGATTTGGAAAGGCTTCCTGAGAAGATGTGATCTAAAGATTGCCAGGGAAACCATAGGCAGATGAGAAGGAAGTGAATTTCAAGCATGGAGGATAGTCAGTGAAAATGCCCAGAAGTAAGAGATGGACTTTGTTTGAGGAACAAGGAAGCCAATGTCACCGTATTGCATAATATGCTGGCAAGACTTAAGGCATAAGAAGTTGGAAAATGGGAGGTGAAGGGAAAGAGAGGGCAAGTTATGAAGTTAAGCCATGTAGAGGATTTTACATATGGTCCTGGGGCTGGTAGGGATCACTAGAGCTTATTGAAGAGCAAGATGACATAGGCAAAGCAATACTTTTAGCAAATTGTTTTGATAGCTAAGAGGAGGATGGGCCAGAATATGGAGAGACAAGTAGCAGCCATATCAACCAACAGGCTGTTTCAGTAGTCTTAAGTATGTGATGAAAAAGACCTGTATTAAAGTGGTGGCTGTGTCAGAAATATCAGGAGGGTAAAGTCAATAAGACTTGCCAACTTAGATATAGAGATGTGTTAAAGAAAGTGAGGAATCAAGAATGACTTCTGAATTGTGAGCATGGGTAATAGGGAAGATGTGCCTTTGAAAATAATAATGAAGTTAAGATGAGTGAAAGGTTTGTAAAGAAAAACAATGAATTCAGTTTGGGACTTGTAATATTTAAGATATCTACAAGGCATTCAGTTTAAAATGTCAAATAGGCATTTGGAGATTTTTAGAATGGAAGTCAGGTTAGAATTAGGGAAGTAAATGTGTCAATCATTAGCATAGAAATAATAATTGAAACTATGGGAATTAATGAGATCGTCAAGTGGAATTGTATGTATAGAGAAAAGTTTTCAAGATCTTGAGACATTCATGATTAGTAGGAATGACCTAGATAAAGATTTAGCAAAGAAGAGTAGGAAATAATGGCTAAATAGATAGGAAGAGAGCCATGAGAGAAGTATGGACAAATGAGTATCAAGGAAAAGGTGACTGACAATATTTGTTGGAATCTTTACAAACTGCTAACTCATTAGAGTTGATGTTTTGGGCTAGAACCTGAAACAGATCTACATGGTATACATAAATCCATCAATATGGGAGGCATTACACATATTTTACATAAGCACATAGCAATATAACATAGGCTAGTAGTAATGTAACAAATAACATGAATCAACATGAAAATTTAAGTACTGCAATAGTCTCATCAACAATTTTTCATCTCAAGAAATCCAATGATTCTTGTAATTACATAAAACACATAAGCACATAGCAATATAACACAGGCTAGTAGTAATGTAACAACATGAATCAACCTGAGAATTTACATATGTCCATAAGTCCTAGAAATAGTCTAAAAGGAATCCATTGTCCATTAGTTCATGTGCCAGGAATCCAATAGTTCTTGTAAGCTCTGAAGCACCGCAATAGTCTCATCAACAATTTTTCATCTCAAGGAATCCAATGATTCTTGCTGGTTTTTTCAAGAACTAAAACAGTCTTATCTTGTGTTAGGAAATCCAATGATTCCTGAAGATTTTAAAAGTTCTTTTAACAGTCTCATTGTCAGCCATGCTCTTTCAGTGTCAGATGTTTCTTAAATCTCCTTTGTTTTGAAGTTTTTCTCTTTTTCTGTTTCATCTCAGGGAATCCAATGATTGTTGCTGGTTTTTCAGGAACTGAAAGCTGAAGATTTTAAAGTTCTTTTAACAGTCTCATTGTCAGCCATACTCTTTCAATGTCAGATGTTTCTTAAATCTTCTCCTTTGTTTTGAGATTTTTCTCTTTTTCTGTTTCTTTCTGATGGACAAGGTAAATACAGCTCATAGGCACCCATTTGATTCCTTCTCCACCTGTGGAGATAAAAGCAACCCTCTTCCCCAAGCAGTTAACCTATCTAATTCCCTTCTATTTACCACTTTTGGGATTTCTCCTCATCATCTGGTAATTACATGGGAGCTGTTTGCACTGACTACTGCACTGACTACTGCCTTGTTGTCTTAAAAGGCCTGTATTTTCCCCAACTGTAATCCCAACTGCTTTTCTGTTGGTTGATGACATCAGAGTCCTGAATTTCTAAAGTCTCTCTGGGTGTAACCTCAGCTGCTATCATGCCCCACCTGTGCTTTGAACTGCTGTAATATTATAATCAAACCTTGGCTTTCCATAACTTTGACAATGGTCTCTAAACATTTTCCATGAACAGAAACAGAAGGCTGTTTTCTAAACATTGGTCTCATCTTAGCTGAAATTCTACTTTAACTCTTTTAACAAAATTTCTTTGTTGTACTCACCCTAATTTCTGGGTTGAAGAATCTTTTCCACTGGAATCAGGATCGGAGCTTTTCCACTGAAATCCACTGAGGGGTCTGTCAGTCCCTGTTCGGGCAGCAAAATGTGGTGTTTTTCTTCTTTAAAATATAATATAAATGATGGTTCTCTCTGGGAGCGAGTAAGTTTCTCAGGGAGGTTTTCCTGGAGGCAGCCTTAATTGAAGTTGAAAGTAATAATCACCCAAAACACAGCCAGGTAATAAAAGTTTAGATCTTTTATTGCCTCCAATATCTCCCGGTTAGCTTAGAGGCCTATCTCTCTGCTTGGTTCTAAGAGCTCTTGCAGCTTTGTCCTTTGCTTCTGCCTCTGCTTTCTTCAGCCTCCAGAGCCAGTACCAAGTTGAATCTGTCTTGCCTCTGAGAGAGGGCTTCTGGCTCTCAATCTCCCAGAGTGCTCCTCTCCGACCCCAGTCAATGTTCCGAAGTAAAACTCCTCACTCAGAGAGGGCTTCTGGCTGAACTCACTTGACGCTCCCTTCCCAAAGTTTGACTCCTTCTTCTGGAGGCACACCTAAGGGAAATCATATATAAAGAGGCTCTTAGCTTCAGGTGAGTTAGTTACTTCGGGTTAAAGAGAATTCAGCTGAATTACACGGGGAGTGGAGCAGAATTTAGATTGAGAAGGGAGTGTCAAGTGAGCTCTGGAGGCTGAAGAAAGCAGAGGCAGAAGCAAAGGACAAAGCTACAAGAGCTCTTAGAACCAAGCAGAGAGATAAGCCTCTAAGCTCACCGGGATATATTGGAGGCAATAAAAGATCTGAACTTTTATCACCTGGCTGCGTTTTGGGTGATTATTACTTTCAACTGATACTAAGACTGCCTCCAGAAAATCTCCCCCAAGAAACCTGCTCTCTCTCCCAGAACCATCTTATATTATTATTATAAAGAAGAACAAGAACTCAACAAATATTAAAGGCAAAAAGAAGTCAAGAAGCATGAAGATTGAGAAAAGAAATATTCAATTTTGTAGTTTAGTAATTTTGTAAAGTATAGTTTTGATAGAATGATTATGTTGGAAGCCAGACTATAGAGAGTTAACAAGAGTGTGAGAGGAAAAAAAGTGAAGGAGAGACAGTCTTTGAAATTTTAGTCACAAAAAGGAAAAGAGAGATGGGATGAAAGACAGTGGGGATGGGTCAATTGAGGATTTTCTTTCTTTCTTTCTTTCTTTTTTTTTAATAATAACTTTTTATTGACAGAACTCATGCCAGGGTAATTTTTTTACAGCATTATCCTTTGCACTCACTTCTGTTCCGATTTTTCCCCTTCCTCCTTCCACCCCCTCCCCCAGATGGCAAGCAGTCCTTTGACATGTTGAATAGGTTACAGTATATCCTAGATACAATATATGTGTGCAGAACTGAACAGTTTTCTTGTTGCACAGGGAGATTTGGATTCAGAAGGTATAAATAACCCGGGAAGAAAAACAAAAATGCAAGCAGTTTATATTCATTTCCCAGTGTTCTTTCTTTGGGTGTAGCTGCTTCTGTCCATCCTTGAGCAATTGAAACTGAATTAGCTCTCTTTATTGAAAAGATCCACTTCCATCAGAATATATCCTCAAACAGTATCGTTGTTGAGGTATATAATAATCTCCTAGTTCTGCTCATTTCACTTAGCATCAGTTCATGTAAGTCTCTCCAGTCCTCTCTGTATTCATTCTGCTGGTCATTCCTTACAGAACAATAATATTCCATAATGTTCATATACCACAATTTACTCAACCATTCTCCAGTTGATGGGCATTCATTCATTTTCCAGCTTCTAGCCACTACAAACAGGGCTGCCACAAACATTTTGGCACATAGAGGTCCCTTTCCCTTCTTTAGTGTCTCTTTGGGGTATAAGCCCAGTAAAAATACTGCTGGATCAAAGGGTATGCACAGTTTGATAACTTTTTGAGCATAGTTCCAAATTGCTCTCCAGAATGGCTGGATGTGTTCACAATTCCACCAACAATGTATCAGTGTCCCTGTTTTCCCACATCCCCTCCAACATTCCGCATTATCTTTCCCTGTCACTCTAGCCAATCTGACAGGTTTGTAGTGGTATCTCAGAATTGTCTTAATTTGCATTTCTCTGATTAATAATGATTTGGAGCATATTTTCATATGTCTATAAATAGTTTCAGTTTCTTCATCTGAGAATTGTCTGTTCATATCCTTTGACCATTTATCAATTGGAGAATGGTTTGATTTCTTATAAATTAGAGCCAATTCTCTATATATATTGGAAATGAGGCCTTCATCAGAACCTTTGACTGTAAAAATGTTTTCCCAGTTTATTGTTTCCCTTCTAATCTTGTCTGCATTTGTTTTGTTTGTACAAAAACTTTTCAATTTGATATAATCAAAATTTTCTATTTTGTGGTCAATAGTGATTTCTAGTTCTTCTTTGGTCATAAATTCCTCTCTCTTCCACAGGTCTGAGAGGTAAACTATCCTATGCTCTTCTAATTTATTTTTAATCTCATTCTTTATGCCTAGGTCGTGAACCCATTTTGATCTTATCTTGGTGTTCAGTGTTAAGTGTGGGTCAGTGCCTAGTTTCTGCCATACTAATTTCCAATTTTCCCAGCAATTTTGTCAAATAATGTCATGCATTCTTATCCCAAAAACTGGGGTCTTTGGGTTTGTCAAACACTATATTATTAAAGTTATTGGCTTTTTTGTCCTTTGAACCTAACCTATTTCATTGATCAACTAGTCTATTTCTTAGCCAATACCAGATGGTTTTAGTAACTGCTGCTTTATAATATAATTTTAGATCTGGTACAGCTAGGCCACCTTCATTTGATTTTTTTTTTTCATTAATTCCCTTGAAATTCTTGACCTTTTGTTTTTCCATATGAACTTTGTTGTTATTTTTTTCTAGATCATCAAAGTAGTTTTTTGGGAGTCTGATTGGCATAGCACTAAACAAATAGATTAGTTTAGGTAGTATTGTCATCTTTATTATATTTGTTCGCCCAATCCAAGAGCATTTAATATTTTTCCAGTTGGTTAGATCAGACTTAATTTGTGTGGAAAGTGTTTTGTAGTTTTGCTCAGAAAGTTTCTGATTTTCCCTTGGCAGATAGATTCCTAAATATTTTATACAATCAATAGTTACTTTAAATGGAATTTCTTTTTGTAACTCTAACTGTTGGGTTTTGTTAGTGATATATAAGAATGCTAATGACTTATGTGGGTTTATTTTGTATCCTGCAACTTTGCTGAAGATGTGGATTGTTTCTAATAACTTTTTAGTAGAGTCTCTAGGGTTATCTAAGTATACCATCATATCATCAGCAAAGAATGTTAATTTGGTTTCCTCATTGCCTATTCTTATTCCTTTAATCTCTTTCTCAACTCTTATTGCCAAAGATAGCATTTCTAATAAAATATTAAATAGTAACGGTGATAGTGGGCAACCTTGTTTCACTCCTGATTTTATTGGGAATGGTTGCAGTTTGTCCCCGTTACATATGATGCTTACTGCTGGTTTTAAATAGATGCTACTGATTATTTTAAGGAAAAGTCCATTTATTCCTATACTCTCAAGAGTTTTTAATAGGAATGGATGTTGGATTTTATCAAATGCTTTTTCTGCATCTATTGAGATGATCATATGGTTTTTGTTAATTTGATTATTAATATGGCCAATTATACTGATAGTTTTCCTAATATTGAACCAGCCCTGCATTCCTAGTATAAATCCTACTTGATCGTGGTATATTATCCTGGGGATGATTTTCTGTAATCTTTTTGCCAATATCTTATTTAAGACTTTAGCATCAATACTCATTAGGGAGATTGGTCTATAATTTTCTTTCTCTGTTTTCAACCTACCTGGTTTAGGTATAAGTACCATGTCTGCATTGTAAAAGGAGTTTGGTAGGACTCCTTCAATCCCTATTTTTTCAAATAGTTTATAAAGCACTGGGGCTAATTGTTCTTTGAATGTTTGGTAGAATTCACATGTGAATCCATCTGGTCCCGGGGATTTTTTTTTTAGGGAGTTGATTGATAGCTTGTTCTATTTCTTTTTCCGAAATAGGACTATTTAAGGAATTTACTTCCTCCTCTGATAATCTGGGTAACCTATATTTTTGGAGGTAGTCATCCATTTTGCTTAGGTTATCAAATTTATTGGCATAAAGTTGGGCAAAGTAACCTCTTATTATTTCTTTAATTTCGTCTTCATCAGTGGAAAGTTCTCCCTTTTCATTTTTAAGACTACTAATTTGATTTCCCTCTCTCCTTTTTCTAATCAGATTTACCAAAGGTTTATCAATTTTATTGGTTTTTTTCATAAAACGAACTCTTAGTTTTATTTGTTATTCAGTAGTTTTTTTTTACTTTCTATATTATTAATTTCTCCTTTTAATTTTAGAATTTTAAGTTTAGTAATTGATTGGGGGGTTTTAATTTGGTCTTTTTCTAGCTTTTTAAGTTGCAGGCCCAATTCATTGATCTTCTCTTTCTCTATTTTATTCAAGTAAGTCTCTAAGGATATAAAATTTCCCCTTATTGCCGCTTTGGCTGCATCACATAAATTTTGGTATGATGTTTCACCGTTGTCATTATCTTGAGTGAAATTATTAATTGTGTCTATAATTTGCTGTTTCACCTAATCATTCTTTAAGATGATATTATTTAGTTTCCAATTACTTTTTGGTCTATTTACACCTTTTACACCATTATTACATTTTGTGGAATGTAGTTTTTATTGCATTGTGATCTGAAAAGAAAACATTTACTATTTCTGCCTTCCTGCATTTAATTTTGAGGTCTTTATGTCCTAATATGTGGTCAATTTTTGTGTAGGTTCCATGAACTGCTGAGAAGAAAATATACTCCTTTCTGCCATTCAGTTTTCTCCAGAGATCTATCATACCTAATTTTTCTAATATTCTATTTACCTCTTTAATTTTTTTCTTATTTGTTTTATGATTTCATTTAACTAAATCTGAGAGTGCAAGATTGAGATCTCCCATATTATAATTTTGCTGTTTATTTCTTCTCGCAACTCTCTTAACTTCTCCTTTGGGAAGTTAGATGCTATACCACTTGGTGCATATATGTTTAATACTGATATTGCTTCATTGTCTATAGTACCCTTTAGCAAGATATAGTTTCCTTTCTTATCTCTTTTAATTAGATCAATCTTTGCTTTTGCTTAATCTGAGATAAGGATGGCTACTCCTGCTTTTTTTACTTCCCCTGAAGCATAATAGATTCTGCTCCAGCCTTTTACCTTTAGTCTGTATGTATCTCCCTGTTTTAAATGTGTTTCCTGTAAACAACAGATTGTAGGGTTCTGACTTTTGATCCAGTCTGCTATCTGCCTCTTCTTTATGGGAGAGTTCATCCCATTCACATTTACAGTTAAAATTACTAATTCTGTATTTCCTGCCATCCTAATATCCCCAGATTATACATTTCTTTTTCTTGACTTCCTTCCCTTCTTCCCTAGTATTAAACTTATTGTTCCCACTTACGTCACGTAGCTCTCCCTCTTTACTATCTTTCCCTCCTCCCTTTGAATCCCTTCCCCTTTCTTGTACCCTTCCCTTATTACTCTTTTTCCTTCTCCCTTTTCCTCTCCCACTTTTTAATGAAGTGAGAGAAGAATCTCTGTAAAACAGCTATGTCAATTATTTCCTCTTTGAGCCAACTCTGATGAGAGTAGGATTCACACAATGTTCCTCCCCCTCTCTAAGTTCCCTCAGATATGATAGGTTTCCTTTGCCTCATTGTTGCATGTAGTTTTCCTCTTTTTATCTCCCCTCTTCCCTTTTTCTGACACTATCCCCTTTCTATTTCTACTTCCCTTTTTTATATTATATCGGTAAAATCAAATTATACATATGGTTTTTATGTATATCCACAACAGAAATACAGTTCTCAAGAGTTCTTTTTACCTTTTTCTACTTCTCTTGAGTCCTGTTGTTGGAGATCAAATTTTTTGTTTAAGTCTGGTTTTTTCCTTAGAAACAGATGGAATTCCTCTATTTCATTAAATGTCCATCTTCTTCCATGGAAAAAAATACTCAGCTTAGCTGGGTAGTTTATTCTTGGCTGCATTCCAAGCTCTTTTGTCTTTCGGAAAATCTGATTCCAGGCCCTTCGAGCCTTTAAAGTTGAGGCAGCCAGATCTTCCATGACCCTTATTGTGGAATCTCAGTATTTGAACTGTTTTTTCCTGACTACTTGTAAAATTTTTTCTTTATTCTGAAAATTCTGAAGTTTGGTCACAATATTCCTCGGAGTCTTTATTTTAGGGTCTTTTCCAGAAGGTGTTCAATGAATTCTTTCAACTCCTATTTTCCCTTCCGGTTCTATTACTTCTGGGCAGTTCTCTTTGATGATTTCCTGTAAAATAGTATCTAGGCTCTTTTTTTTCATCATAATTTTCAGGTAGTCAAATGATCCTCAGGTTATCTCTCCTAGATCTATTTTCCAGGTCTGTTGTTTTTCCAAGTAAATTTTTGACATTTTTTTCCAATCTTTCATTTTTTTGGTTTTGCTTGACTGATTCTTGATGTCTCAATGAATCAGTCATTTCTGTTTGTTCAGTTCTGATTTTTAGTGAGTTATTTTCTTCATTAGCTTTTTTTTACTTCTTTTTGTATATGTCCAATTGAGTTGTTTTGCTCTATGGAATTTTTTTCCATTTCACTAATTTTTTTTTTTTTTTTTTTTTTTTTTTAGTGGGTTATTTTCTTTTTCCAATTCACAAATTCTGTTTCCCTGCACTTCTTGGGAGTTTTTTATCTTTTCCAATTCACATTTTAGGAAGTTGTTGCTCTCTTGCATAGCTTCTCTTTCCTTTCCCCATTTCTCTTCTAGCTCTCTTTTAAGGTTTTTAATAGTCTCTTCTAGGAGAGCCTTTTGTATTGGAGACCAACAATTGTCTGGAGACTGTGTGCTATTAGTCTCTTCAGGGTGGAAAAGCTGTTCTCTTTCTATATAGAAACTATCAATCGTTCTTTTGATTTTTTTACTCATTTTGTTAGAGCCTGTAAGGTCTGCCTTCAGAGCCAGGAGGTTACCAGCTTCCTCTGCAGAGCAGTGAAAGGTGTATGGACGGGTAGCTGTCCTGCCAGTCAGCTACAAAAAGCAGCTAGGTACTGGAGTGCTCTGGGAAAGAATTCCCCACCCGGGAGTAACTCAGGCCTGCAGGGCTGAGCTAGGAAAGTGCCCTTCAAAGAACCCCAGCTGTGTGAGATGGTGACTGCCCTGGGGCTAGACCCCCGCCCTTGGTCTCAGGATGCTAGTCTCTTGCTGCCTGTGCTAGTCTGTTCCTGGCCCCTCAGGACAAACCTTTCCTTGCAATCTTCCGGATTGACTTTGGCTGGTAAATTGTAGTGCTTCTAATAATCTTCATGAATTTAAACAGTGAACAGCTGTTTTTGAGGCTGGATTAAATAGGTGGTTATGAAGGGAATGAGAGGAGCTTAGAGAGTTGTGTGTGCCTGCTCCGCCATCTTTGCTCCGCCCCTGGAAGTCCCCGAGGATTTTCTCAAGATGGAAGTGACATGAAAATATTTTTATACAGTAGGGGAGCAATCAGTAGAAAAGAAAAGACTGAAGAAAAGGCACTCTGTTGGAGGAGATGGGATGGAATAGGATCACTTTTGTATTTAGGATTTGCCGAAGCCATCTAGATGATATGAACTGATGAGCTGAGGAGAAGAGGGAGGTCATATGGAGACTGTATGACCGTTTTTGGTCATAAGGAGAACCAGATGAAAGAGTGTGAATGGTTATGTGCAAATCCATCATCACTATTATAAAAATAACTCAAAGCACATGTGTCATAATGGGTCAGTATCATAATCTCAGCAAATGAAAGGCGACACATTCCCATCATAGCTGTATGTTTCATGGCTGAAGCCTTTATGCTTTCATCCTTACTTACTGGGCATGATACTTAGAACTCATCTGAGCCTTGCTATTTGGGGAAATGCCTGGCCGGGTCTGATACCAATTCACAGAAATAAGCTGTTGTCCATAGCAAAATAAGATTTGACTGTGTGCTGATTTTCCCTCTCTGAAGCATACAAAAATAAGAGAAAGAAATAGTCTTTTCTTTTTTATTCTTCTAACTATAACAGGGGTTCTTCTCTTTTGTTCCATGGATTCCTTTGGCAGTCTGGTAGAATTTACAAATTCCTTGTCAGAATGATTTAAAAATGTACTGGGTAAATTATGCAGGTGATTATAAAGGAAACATTATAGTGAAACATGCTTACAGAACATTAAAAATTTTTTGATAGTTCCCCTGAAAGTTCTAGATTGCTCTATGTATGCTCCTTGTTTTGTGATTTAAAAATGTAAAGATAATGGTTCTATGAACTGTTTTTATATAGAATACTTGACTACTTTTTCCCCCATCTCCTACTTTAAAAGTTAGAATTTTTTTTTAATCTGAAGACTATATTTTATTTTGAAATGGGATTTTTTTATTTACTTTTCTTTGCATGGGTGATTACTTTTTGTTTTATTCTAGTTTTATTTATTTTTCTATCTCCATATGATTTGAGACTTTCCATGGTATTGATGTTTCCGTCCAAGAAATTTAAAAAATGTTCAGTTATATACAGGCTATGAACATAACAACTTTATTTCTTTTATTATGCAAGCCATATTTTGCCAAACTTTGAACTGGACTGTTAGAACTTTGAGATTATGAGGATGTAGATGTATGTCTTGCATATTATAGTAACTAGAGGCAAAAAAAAAAATGCTTTTCCATAGTCAAAGCTATCACTAGACTTCATTCAGAAGATTATTTTTCTTTACTTTTAATTGTATATTATTTAGGTTAATTATTATTTAAAGTCTCAATATAATATTTTAAAATTAAGTAGAGGTTTCAGTTATTTTTATTCTTTTCACTTTTCTTTTTTTTTAAATCATCAATGTGACAACCCTGAACAAATATGGATGTTCCAATATGCAAAGAACAGAAATTTCTTATTACATCATTTTGAAAAGTTTATGTTAAATTTAACATTGTGTTTCCAATGTAACCCTGCTTTTTTGTATCTTCTTCTGAATGTTCTTCTTCTAATTTTTTTTTACATGTCCAAACCGTTATTTTGCTATACAAAAAGGATCAGACTCTGAAATATTGTACAATTAGCCTGTGAAGGAAATCAAAAAATGCAAATATATATATATATATATATATATATATATATATATATATATATATATATATATATATATGTATAAAATATGCAGGCGGGCAAAAATATAGGGATTGGGAATTCAATGTAATGTTTCTTAGTCATCTCCCAGAGTTCTTTTGCTGGGCGTAGCTGGTTCAGCTCATTACTACTCCATTAGAACTGATTTGGTTCATCTCATTGCTGAAGATACATGGCCAGGTCCATCAGAATTGATTATCATATTGTTGTTGAAGTATATAAGGATCTCCTGGCCCTGCTCGTTTCACTCAGCATCAGTTCGTGTAAGTCTCTCCAGGCCTTTCTGAAATCATCCTGTTGGTCATTTTTTACAGGATAATAATATTCTGTAATATTCGTATACCACAATTTATTCAGCCATTCTTCAATTGATGGGCATCTACTCAGTTTCTAGTTTCTGGCCAATACAAAGAGGACTGCCACAAACATCCTTGCACATACAGGTCCTTTTCCCTTCTTTAAGATCTCTTTGGGGTATAAGCCTAGTAGTAACATTGCTGGATCAAAGGGTATGCACAGTTTGATAACTTTTTGAGCATAGTTTCAAATTGCTCTCCAGAATGGCTGGATGTGTTCACAATTCCACCAACAACGTATTAGTGCCCCCGATTTCCCACATCCCCTCCAACATTCCACATTAACTTTCCCTGTCATTTTAGCCAGTCTGACAGGTGTGTAGTGGTATCTCAGAGTTGTCTTAATTTGCATTTCTCTGATTAATTCTGAATGTTCTTCTGCCCTCTTCTGTGGAACTTTTTTTTTTTTTTTTGGCATTACAATATTGCTCTTTTTTCTACTTAAAAAAAATACTATCATTTCTCCTTAATCATTTTTCTCTCTACTCCTCTCCATGACTTCCCTTCCTCAAATAAATGAAAATTCTCTCTTTCAAAAAATAAAATACTCTTAAGCAAAGCAAATTCACACATTGGCCATGTGTGAAAACATGGACCTCATTCTTTACTTTTGTGTCATTGCCTCTCTCATAAGAAGTAGGGAGCATGAATAATCATCATCTTTCTAGAGTAGTGATTGAGTCATTGCACTGACCACTCTTCTCAAGTCTTTCACAGTTGTTTTTCATTGTAGTATTGTAGTACTTTAAATGGTTTTTCTAATTGTACTTTCTTCACTCTGAATCAGTTCATACAGATCTCTGGATTTTTTTCTTTCATAATTTCTTTTGGCACAATACTATTCCTCTACACTTATGAATCATAATTTGTTCTGTTATTCCTCAATTTTTCTCATGACTGTACTCACATTTGTTATGGATTTGCCCTCTTTGTTTGGATTTATAACTTAGAATTCTCTTAATCCATAGTAATCAGTGGGTTTGGAACAAATTCAATATAATTCTGATATCTTTTCCTACAAATATTTCATGAATTTAAATTCTGAGCTCTTTTTTTCCTTGTTATATTACAGAAATGGCACAAATTTTAGAAAGAGGAGCCCTTTTTATGACTTTATATTGAATTATTTAGTTATCACAATTAAAAAAAAAGACATTTATAGACATGTGAATCAGTTATAGCCATTAAAAATAAGTCAACCAGTAGTGTATTGCCAGTTTTATCTTTCTTCCATTTTATTTTTGTTTTTCTTTAATCAAATTTTAGTCAAATCATCAGGTTTATGCTTTTTTTTCCCCCTTTGTCTTAAGAAATAATTCTGTGGCATGTCAAAATCTCCTGTACTTTCATATAACAAATCTTTGTGACATAATATTTTTAAAAATGTATCTAGAGTCAGAGAACACTGGTTTAAGTTATAGCTAGATTTCTACTCCTTGTAATTTTTTTATTACCCTTGGATAAATAATTTCCTCCTCAGTTTTTTCATCTGTAAAATTAGCTATTTAGATTAGATGGTCAAATGAGATAACTTATAATGTGCTTTACGTATAATGAGCTTTATAAACCTTAAAACATTGTTATCAGTGACTATTATTATCTCCAGGGATGGTAGTTAGCACAGAGAATAGAGTACTGAGGCTAGAGTGAGATAGACTTCCCTTCCCAAGTTCAAAATTTAGTTTCAGACATTTTCTATCTACATGATCCTGGGCAAGTTACTAAATTCTGTTTGCTTCAGTTTCCAATCTATCAAGTAAGCTAGAGAACAAAGTGGCAAGCCATCTCTGCCAAGAAATTTCCAATTGGGGTCATGAAAAGTAGGATATGACTGACACCACTCAACAACGATAATTATTATCTCTAATCTAAATCATAAACAATAAGATTTCCTTCACTTTAAAGTCCAGTCAAATTAGGTTCACATACAGTATCTGTCTTACATGCGGGTAATGCTTATTCCTTGTCCCTGTAATGTACTCATATCTACCTCTTAGAATGTACTGTTTCCTTCAAAACTTCCCAAGTAGATAATTTTGCATTTTAGTTTTTCCTGATTTCTCAATTGTTAGTGCCCTTCTTCAGGAGAACAAATAAACCAAAAAGACAGCTCTTTATCTATCTAGCTATTTAAATGTATGTTATTTGAAAGATACTATTTAGCATAGTATACCAACAATGCTTATTTTATGTATCATTAAGTCACCTGGTCTTTATAGTGGTCCTCTTTATACCAGATAGCCTTGGGAGTTGACTCTATATAGTTTAACCTCCAGAATATATACAAAAACAGTGGGTGTCTGTACCAGACACTTCTGTCCATACAAGACAGTTCTACAAGGTCAGTTTGTTCCTACAGTAGGAATAGATACTTTTTCTCACTGGGGCTCACTCAGATAATAAGATGTTGCCAGGGACATAGGTTTTTTTTTTTTTTTTTTTGGTGGAGTCTATTCACCCTATTCACTTTTATGTACTTGCAAAAACAGCTAATTTCTTGTTAATTATTTTCCTAGGCTCTTTGTTACTAATTGTTTTATAATACCTGCTATTTTAAAAAGATGATATATGAGGTTTTCCCAGATGAGCTTAATTTTTGTCATCCTTTCTTTGTAATTTCATATCTAAACTCAATTTGAAACATGCTTTGTATTCATGATCTTTCCTTCTTTCTTTCTAGATTTTTTTTAGTAGACTTACTGATAATGTAGAACTAGATGGGATCTACCTGCTGAACATATTTTCACTTTCCACTTGTTTCAATTTTTAATTCATATCTTTTAGCTAATATTCACTTTGTAGCCAGTGTTTTAAATGAATATTTACAAGATCACATATTGCACTTACAATTTAAACATGCTACTTTTGAAAGATTAAACCCAACATTTTCACCCTTTATAGCTTTTTTGGAGCCTTTCTAGAATCTAAGATGTTAGCTGTATCTCTTAGCTTTATGTTAATTACTCACATTTCTGTACTACTTTTGAAAGTGCTGTCAATTTTTTTTTGATAAGTCTATATGGGACGTTGATTAGAATGTTATCATCTTTAAACATTTAATCCATATTTCATTATGTTATGGAACCATAGGATGTTAGACAGTAGCAGACTTAGAGATCACCTGGTCCATTTGCTTCATTTTAGTTAAATAAACTGAGGTCTAGAATTGATGTTGCCTTCATATACATATATACATATTTATATATACAAGCATATATTATATATATGCAAATATGTTTATATATATATGTAAATATATACACATGTGTTTATATGCATGCATATAAGCACACATTTGAATTAAAATATAAACTGGTAGACTCTATTCAAAATCCAAGTAAGGATAGAAGACTGCTGGTGTCATTCCTCACATCCAGGAGCATGGAAAGGGAAGGGAAGGTGGTGTTTTCTGAATCATTAAGAATTTTAAATTCCTTTAGTTGGTCATTTCACAGGATTTCAGAATAGATCATTTAATTCAGCCAGAACATGAACAAAGATCCCACATCTAATATATTTGACTGTGGCCCTCCTGTCTTTGTGTGAATGCCACTGAAGAGGTTTTTCATTAGATAGCTCTGATACGGAGTTTTTACTTTTACTGGATCTAGATTCACTTCTTTGCAACTTCTACTTGATGCTCTTTGGTCTACTTTCTTGGGCTAAGCAGAATGAATCTCTCTCCTTTATGATGATATTTTTAATATTTTTAGGTAGCTGTCATGTTCTGCTGAAATCTCTTTTTCAAGGGAAACATAAGTTTCTTAAACAAATCCTCACATAGCATAGTCTTGAGGCACTTTAGCATTTTGATGTCCCACCCTCTGGATACTCTCTGGTCTATCAGTATCCTTCCTATGATGTGACCTTCATTATAGAACTCAGCACTCAAAAGTGACTAGGGAACAATGCAGTGGGACCATAATTTTTATTTTTGAAACCAAATATAAGGCTTTACATTTATTTCTATTAAATTTTGTCTTACTAGATTAATCCCAACATTTTAGCCCATTAAATTCTTTTTGGATTTTCCTTAGTATCAAACATGTTTGCTGACTCTCTCAGCTATATGCTAATTATTCATATTTCTATTCTAAATGTTGTTATACATGCTAGTGAACTTTTACTCTACTTTCAATATTAATTTAAAGTTTGGATACTTTTTTTCCCTGATTTTTGAACTTCTTTCATTTGGTTCTTATTTTTCCTATTTTGTGTACTTGGGTCATTGTTTCTGATTTTATAGTGTTGCCTAACATTTAAATATGTGTAAGACAAATCAAAATTTGTAAGGCCAAAAAAAATGTGAAAGGCAAAAAAATCAAAATCCCCTTAATTCCCTGATAATTCCCTGATAAAGGAATATAGTATTCAGTTTATGAAGTTTCTTTTATTCTTACAGATGACGATTGGCTCTTTAGTAAATTATCTCCTCCAGTATACTTGATGGTGTTGTAGGAGCTCAAGGAAATTGAATCTTCTTCTAAAAAGTGAGCAATCTCATGCTTTTCACTAAGTTTCAGCTTTGTATATTGAATAGGTCCACATATGCTTAGCTGGTAAGTGCATGTTGAAGAGGCCAAGGTTAGATTCCCACATGGGCCATTTAGTTATGTTCATTCTGTTCCATGGCCACAGAACAAACTGCTGACCTTGGCCAACTGTTTAGCAAATTCATGCTGTGGGTCACTAGGGGTACTAGGAGAAAAATTATAGATGTATCAGTGAAAATTGAGCATTACTGCTAAAAGCCATATGTTTACTAATGTGGAATTGTTTTCTTTCCATAATATTTTAAGACTTAGAAATGAAAAGGAACTTGGAGATTGTCTAATTCAATCTTTAGGGAAGTTGAGGCCTGGAAAAAAGCTTGTCTAAGATCACAAGAATAGCATTTTAGCAGAACTAAGATTCTGACCTTGGTTTCTAGATTTTATATTTAATGAACTGTCATTATACCATTCTACTTACCTTTTCATAAATGAATTATATAAATTATAGAATAATATAACTTTGGAATTAGAAGGCTGAACCTTTCCCCATGAGTTTAATTATTTGTATGTAGAATAATTTCCATCCCAAGTCTCATATTATCTGTTGGATAAGCATTTTTATACTCACTATATTCCAAGTGGAACAATCTTGTATCTCCTCTCTCTGTGTCTGTCCATACATTTGTGTGTGTGTGTTAATTGTTGTTAATAGAACTAAAGCCCACTTTTTTATTCTTTCTGCCAGTAATGTCAAACTCAAATAGAAATGAATCCTTGGGGGTGGTATATTGATTTAGAAATCACAAATTAACAGTGTTATCTTATACTGCGTTTTTATTTATTCAGTTAAAACATTTCCCAATTACTTTTTAAACTACTTAGCTCATTTGTAGCCAGGACTTAAGACATCTCTGCTTTCCACCATCTTTCTAGCCATATAGGTTCTATACTTTGGCAACATCTTTCAGTTTTAACTCTATCCAGTCATTTGCCAAATTCTGTTTTTTCTAGCTTCACAAAATCTCTTGCATACCTCCTCTTTCCCCCTTCACACTACCACAACCCTAGACCCTCATTATCTTGTGCTTAGGTTATTACAGTAGCCTTCTGGTTTTTCTCTGTTTTCTAACTTTAGCCTTTGGGCATAGTTGAATGGAATCTTCTCCTCCTCCTCCTCCTCCTCCTCCTCCTCCTCCTCCTCCTCCTCCTCCTCCTCCTCCTCCTCCTCCTCCTCCTCCTCCTCCTCCTCCTCCGTAATTTTTCAGCATTGACAGTTGCAAATCCTTTTGTTCCAATTTTTTCCTTCTTTCCCCCCACCCCTTTCCCCAGATGGTAGGTTGACCAATACATGTTAAATATGCTAAAGTGTAAGTTAAATACAATATATGTATACATGTCCAAACAGTTATTTTGCTGTACAAAAAGAGTTGGGCTTTGAAATAGTGTACAATTAGCCTGTGAAGGAAATCAAAAATGCAGGCAGACAAAAATAGAGGGATTGGGATTGCTATGTAGTAGTTCATAGTCATCTCCCAGAGTACTTTTGCTGGGTGTAGCTGGTTCAGTTCATTGCTGCTCCATTGGAACTGATTTGGTTCATCTCATTGTTGAAGAGGGCCAGATCCATCAGAATTGATCATCATATAGTATTGTTGTTGATATATAATGATCTCCTGGTCCTGCTCATTTCACTTAGCATCAGTTCATGTAAGTCTCTCCACACCTTTCTGAAATCATCCTGCTGGTCATTTCTTACCGAACAATAATATTCCATAATATTCATATACCACAATTTATTCAGCCATTCTCCAATTGAGGGGCGTCCATTTAGTTTCCAGTTTCTGGTCACTACAAAGAGGGCTGCCACAAACATTCTTGCACATACAGGTCCCTTTTCCTTCTTTAAAATCTCTTTAGGATATAAGCCCAGTAGTAACACTGTTGGATCAAAGGGTTTTGATAACTTTTTGAGCATAGTTCCAAATCGCTCTCCAGAATGGCTGGCTGTATTCACAACTCCACCAACAATGTATCAGTGTCCCAGTTTTCCCACATCCCCTCCAACATTCCTCATTATCTTTCCCTGTCATTCTAGCCAATCTGACAGGTGTGTAGTGGTATCTCAAAGTTGTCTTATTTGCATTTCTCTGATTAATAATTACTTGGAGCATCTTTTCATATGGCTAGAAATAGTTTCAATTTCTTCATCTGAGAATTGTCTGTTCATATCCATTGACCATTTATCAATTGGAAAGCGGCTTGATTTCTTATAAATTAGAGTCAATTCTCTATATATTTTGGAAATGAGGCTTTTATCAGAATCTTTTATTGTAAAAATGTTTTCCCAGTTATTGCTTCCCTTTTAAATCTTGTCTGCATTAGTTTTGTTTGTACAGAAACTTTTCAATTTGATATAATCAAATTTTTCTGTTTTGTGATCAATAATGATTTCTAGTTCTTCTTTGGTCACAAATTCCTTCCTCTTCCACAGGTCTGAGAGATAAACTATCCTATGCTCTTCTAATTTATTTATAATCTCATTCTTTATGCCTAGATCATGAACCCATTTTGACCTTATCTTGGTGTATGGTGTTAAGTGTGGGTCAATGCCTAGTTTCTGCCATACAAATTTCCAATTTTCCCAGCAATTTTTGTCAAATAATGCGTTCTTATCCCAAAAGCTGGGGTCTTTGGGTTTGTCAAACACTAGATTATTAAAGTTATTGGCTGTTTTGTCCTTTGAATCTAATCTATTCCACTGATCAACTAGTCTATTTCTTAGCCAATACCAAATAGTTTTGGTAACCGCTGCTTTATAATATAATTTTAGATATGGTACAGCTAGGCCACCTTCATTTGAGTTTTTTTTTTCATTAATTCCCTTGAAATTCTTGACTTTTTGTTTTTCCATATGAACTTGGTTGTTATTTTTTCTAGATCATTAAAATAGTTTTTTGGGAGTCTGATTGGTATAGCACTAAATAAATAGATTAGTTTAGATAGTATTGTCATCTTTATTATATTTGCTCGCTTAATCCAAGAGCATTTAATATTTTTCCAATTGGTTAGATCTGCCTTTATTTGTGTGGAAAGTGTTTCGTAGTTTTACTCATATAGTTTCTGATTTTTTCCTTGGCAGATAGATTCCTAAATATTTTATACTGAATGGAATCTTCTTGACAAAATCTTATCCTGAACGTTTTCCAAGCTTATACATTCAGACCATACAAAAGAAGAGCTAGAAGAAGAAGCGGAAGTTTGGGGTCAAAAGTTTGGAAATACTTGCATCTTATTGGCCTTGCTGTAGATTTATCTCCTGTGGGCACCAGAATTGAACACTTAATGAAAAATTTATTTGTGTAGGACTAGTTTAGGAGCCTGAATACCAAGCAGATGATATTGTGAGGCAATTTGTTCCATCATAGATGTTGGTGCATCTGTCATTCCATTGTAAGAGTAAAGGAAAAGATATTTTTCTTGTTATTTTTTTACTCTTTTTCATTAAAATAGGAATTTTAGCATCATGCCAAGGAGTCTTACAAAAACAATGTTCTTTTGTGCTGATGTGCCAAGTAATGTTATTGTCATTTTGTAAGAATCAAAAGGGAAGCTACTGACATCATACTGTAGAAGTCTTACTGTGAGGAGGTAAGTCTTTTGAGTAAACACTAAGCTGTGGATTGGTTTTGTTTAATTCTTGTTATATATATCTAATGATGGCTATATGCCATTATAGGTTAAAGTCATTGCTTATTTTTTTTATATAAAGTTTAATTTTAATGGAACAAGTACATAGCATCATTTTAAAGCTGTGAAAATCAAGAATATTTTGGATCTTCTAATGGAGACAAGGAGCATGAGATTAAAATTCACAAATGATTATGCCTAAAATACATAAACAAGATTTATACACAAAATAAGAAACATCTTGTTTAATTATTACATAATAAAATTAATGAAGCTCTTTTGGACAGTGTTCTTAAGAAACATTTTCAGGCATTTACATGTATAAATTAGTGCCTGAAGGGGATGCTTTTCATTGTAATAGGCCAATTTAAAGACAACTATAACCTGTCAGAGAGATGTTAAATTGTACTACCTATTGAGGAAACATAGGGAATCTACAAATATTAATACTTTTCAAGGGTTTTCTATCATGTCAAAGATTTTCAAACAATAAAAGAAAACATCTTCCAATATACTATCTATCTCTTTTATCTCGATTTTCCTTGCTATTATATATCTATGATCCCAAACTGTGAGTGAGCTTTGTAATTTCTTATATACATAAGAAATAATCTTGAACCTGTGAAATTTATATCTCCTTTGACTTAATCCAGAGTAAAAGCTGACTATGTGATATTTCAGTTATGGATTAGATCACGGCTGATCAATTTTCATGAAAGGCAATCATGCTAACAAGGGCACCACACGCATACCTGTGGAGGTCTTAAACTCTTTACATCTGAGGATCCTTTACAGCAATAACTAGACAGTCTGGACTCCACTGAATAAACAAGGACAGTTTTACTTGCCCTCATGTGAGAGATTTAGGTTACTATCCAACTCATGGAGTATCAAGAAAAATTTCCAACTCCATCCAGAATCATAGCATTTCAGAAAGGGATCTTGGTAACTGTGTAATCCTGTCTGTATTTGAACAGTAATTCCATCAGCAGTTGAGCCAACAAGTGATCCTTCCTTCTTCATTTGAAGATCTCTATTTAAAGAGAATCCATGTACAAAATATCTCAGTCCACTTTTGGAAGAAGTTGACCCTTATGTCAAATCTAAATTCATCTCTTTGCAGTTTCCAAACATTGTTCTTCCATTTGGGGTCTGTCAAGACAGGTTTAATCTCTCTTCTGAACAGTCCTTCAGATAGTTGATGACAACTACCATGTACTCCCCAAGTCTTCTCTTTTCCAGGTTAACTGTATCTTATACTGAGTTCCTTCAATTGACCTGATGCTAATAAGAATAAGAATAACATCCATGTTTCAAGGTTTTCAGAGTTCTTTACATGTATTCATTCATTTTATTCTCGTAATAATCTTGGGAGGTAGGTACTTTTATTAACCTCATTTTACAAATGAAAAAACAGGAGTCAGACAAAAATTGATCAATTTGCACAGGTTTATATAGTTAGGAAGTGAGGAAGGATTTAAATTCAGATCATCTTAACTTCAGGTCTAGTACTCTTTTACTCTGCAACCTAATTTGAGACCCTACTATTCTGGTTGCTCTTTTCTGGATGCTTTCTAGTATATCATTATCTTTCTTAAATTGTAGAGGCCAGAACCTAATCAAGACTGTCTCATTGTAAATGGAAATCTTATTTTTGGCTGCCATATCTTGTACTCCCCCAAATCTATTACTTATAAAGCTGAGGATGTGTTATTTGTTTGTTTTTTGTGAACTCAAGTATAATGCTTTTCATTTATCCTTATTCTACTTCATCTTATTCATTTTGGTCTAGTGTTCTAGCTTGTTAAGTTCTTTTTGAATCCTTTTACTCCCAGTTTGTTTCATCTGCAAATTTGACTGCTATAAATTACAAAAATATCAAGAATTATTCATAAATAAGGATAGACTCCTTAACCAGAAACTTCAGAATATGTTATATGATGATTTAGGAAAGGAAGATAGTAATGAATACTTTTCCTGTGCCTGATTTAATCTATTTTGAACAAGAACTAAATAGATTTTCTAATTCTTTTAAGACTAAGTCCAAGCACTGTCTTTTACAGGCAGTCTATCCTGGCTTCTTCAGATGCTAGTACACATTTTCCTAAAGCTACTTGTATTTATTTTATATATAGTTTGCATATCTATATCTATATCTATCTATATATCTCTCTCTCTATATATCTGCCATATCATCTTTTTTAGGATGTTAAGCTCCTTGAGGCCAGGACTGTTTCACTTTCTTCTCTCCCAAATGATTAGTATAGTGTCTCAATCATAGGAAAGTGCTTAAATAAATGCTTGGGGATTGGTTGATTTCTGCCAGAGAGAAAGAGAAAAAGAAAAAACAAACAAACAAAACTGTTGATAACTCTCTTGTTTATCAGAAGAGCAGACTTTTTTGTTGCCCGTGGAAAAAAGTTAAAAGACTGTTTTGTCCTCCAGAAAAGAATAAAGTCAGCTCTGCAAAAAAGAAGGGAAGGATGAGAACAAAGTGAAGTGTCTGCTTTTCTGCTTAATTAGAAGGAAAGAAAAGATGGTACAACACTTGTATCTTTAAAGCCTTGCTCATTACTTTCATTTCATCCATTATTTGTTTCTGATCATGCTTCTTCTTGCTGGGAGCTAGCCCTGCTTTGCTCTTAACATTTGGAAGCAACTTCATTAGTCTTATATGTTTAAAACTCTTAGAAATTTGAATATTCATGACATTGTCCCCATTTACCAAAGAAGTTCTTTGGTAGATTCCTCTTGTTTGAGACAGAAAGTTATCTTATCATTGTGATCAATCTGAGGAGTTTGAGTCCACTCAAGTTCTAGTTGCAACTTTGGGGCAAAGTTGAGGTTTTATCTCCTGCTTTCCAATTCCAAATACCTCCAAAGTAGAAGGTGTCAATCTACTTTTAGATATCAGCTCTTCATTATGATAAAGATTTTAGTCTATGGACAAACTGGTAGCTTTCTGACAATGAGATCTTTAATTTTTTAAATTCAATTTACATTCTTCCATTAATGAAAAGTGCTGAAAGATGTGGATGTCCCATCTCAAATTTATTATGACCAAAATAGAGGTTATCAGCTATCTCCTCTCCTCTAACCTCAACTTCAATCCCTTATCTTTTCTGAATTTTCTATTGCTGATTAGGACACTGCCCTCCTTTCTGCCATTCATTCTTGAATCTTTGGTGTTATATTTGACTACTCACATTCACTCCAATGGACAGCCAGTTTCATTGTTAACTCTTTTGCCTCACAATATTTCTTATAAAGATTCCCTTTTCTTCATTCATGTAACCATATCCCTAATTCAGGTTCTTGTCATTTCTAATCTGGGTCATTGCAATAGCTTTCTAACTGCTTTCTTTGCCTCAAGCTTTTCTCTATTCCAATCTATTTTTAAATGGAAATTCAGACAAGGTGAGTTTTCTGAAGAGTAGGTTGGACTATATCATTCCCTCTCTCTTGTCTCCTCTTAGTGATCTCTAGTACTTCTTTATTACCTCCAAGCTCAAATATAAACTCATCTTTTGACATTTAATTTAAAGGTCTTCCTTTTCTATTTTTTTTAGTCTTACATTTTACAACT